>NC_061090.1:18555462-18585462 GCF_015104395.2 Macrobrachium nipponense | reverse complement strand
CTCTTCAACTCTGGTGTCCCATGGTATTGCGACATCAATGAGTGATACTTTCTTCTTGACCTTGTCAATCAACGTCACGTCTGGTCTGTTTGCACGTATCACCCTATCCGTTCTGATACCATAGTCCCAGAGGATCTTTGCCTGATCGTTTTCTATCACTCCTTCAGGTTGGTGCTCGTACCACTTATTACTGCACGGTAGCTGATGTTTCTTGCACAGGCTCCAGTGGAGGGCTTTTGCTACTGAATCATGCCTCTTTTTGTACTGGTTCTGTGCAAGTGCCGGGCATTCACTTGCTATGTGGTTTATGGTTTCACTTTTCGTATTGCACTTCCTACATATGGGAGAGATGTTATTTCCGTCTATCGTACTTTGAACATATCTGGTTCTTAGGGCCTGATCTTGTGCCGCTGTTATCATTCCTTCAGTTTCCTTCTTTAGCTCTCCCCTCTGTAGCCATTGCCAATTGTCATCGCTGGCTAGTTCTTTAGTCTGTCTCATGTATTGTCCGTGCATTGGTTTGCTGTGCCAGTCCTCTGATCTTTCTGTCTTTCTCCTGTCTCTGTATATTTCTGGGTCTTCGTCTGCTTTTATTAGTCCTTCTTCCCATGCACTCTTTAGCCACTCGTCTTCACTGGTTTTCAGATATTGCCCCAGTGCTCTGTTTTCGATGTTGACGCAGTCCTCTATACTTAGTAGTCCTCTCCCTCCTTCCTTTCGTGTTATGTATAGTCTGTCCGTATTTGTTCTTGGTGTAGTGCTTTGTGTATTGTCATATGTTTCCTGGTTTTCTGATCTATGCTGCGGAGTTCTGCCTTCGTCCATTCCAACTATTCCTGCGCTGAGTTATTATTAATTATTATTATTATTATTATTATTATTATTTATTATTATTATTAATTAAAATTATTATTATTATTAATAATGAACCTCTTTTATTATTATTATTATTATTTTATTATTACTATTATTATTATTATTATATTATTATTATTATATTATAAAAAGAACCTCTTTTAGGCAAGTTCTATTAAAAAGAATAGCAGAATTAAGAGAGTTGTTTTTATAAGACTGTTTCTTTCTATTCTTCTTGTCACCCAGTTACTCAGAAACATCGATGAGCCAGAGAAACGGGTTATAAGGAAAATAGAACAAAACTATATTATTATTATTATTATTATTATTATTATTATTATTATTATTATTATTATTATTATTATTATTATTATTATTATTATTATTATTATTATTATCATCATAAATAGCTTTTCTAAGAGCTGAACAGCCTTCAGTAAATGGACCACAGAAGGCATCCAGGAGGTAAAGATCAATGGGGCATCGCCTCCCTCAGAAATGATTATTCATGCTATGGCACTCACTCTGGTGTCAATGGAAAGCGGAATACATGTACTTTATTCTGTTATTATACTCAAAAGAAGCATATCAGCAAAATTCATAATGTCAGGACGAGTTAAAATCGTCACAAAATTAACCAGTCAGAGGAGCATCTGAAGCGACTCCGGGCTACTTCCCGTATGATGCACGATCATGTTTGTAACCTAACCATCAGTTCGCATATTATTCAACAAAACTTACCTCAAGGAGGGTGTTCTTCTTCTTCTTCTTCTTCTTCTTCTTATTATTATTATTATTATTATTATTATTATTATTATTATTATTATTATTATTATTATTATTATCATTATTATTATTATTATTATTATTATTATTATTATTATTATTATTATTATTATTATTATATACACAGATCGAATAAACATGAACTGTAGACCTAAAGTGTAACAAAATACTTATATTTGTTAGTCTGGCAAATATACAACCCTCTGTTAACTATTCATGACGACCAGAGAGATGTCATTAACTTGCTTGAAAGCAGACGGCCGCAGTTTGCTTAATTTACTTGATATGTCAATTACGTGACTGCGCAAACAAAGGTTCCAATGAATAGCTATTTTCCTTTCAGTTTTGTCAGTTGATCAACGTTATTTATGAAAAAATTGAAAACAAGAGACCCATTGTCTTTAATTTTTCATGTAAGTCCAGTACAATTGTGTATCGATCATTCAGATGTCAAAAAAAAAAATAAAAAATAATAGAATAAATGAATAAAAAAAAAAGTAGAAATAGAATTTTGACTCAGTTGAACTCGGTATGATTTTTGGTCATTAAGATTATGTGTTTTATTTCCTTTTAATTAATTTTTCGAAATGTCTCTGAATGTGTGTTCTGTCATTTTGAGACTGGTCTTATTTGTTCAGCAAGTGTTTGAAAGTATATACACACACACACACACACACACACACACACACACATATATATATATATATATATATATATATATATATACATGTATGTATATCTCTGTATGGTATCATTTATCTATACATACCATATATATATATATCTTTAATTAAATAAATCTATTATTATAATCTATACTAATACATACATACCGACTGGGTTTCCCAGCCGTGGCCCCATGCACAGACGCTCACAGAAGGACGCAGAACGCATGCGCAAGCACTTTCTGGCATTTATTTGAAGTGGCAGGAATTCTTAAGTAGTAAGACTTCTACTATGAGATTCAGGGTCTCTGTAACACGGTTTTTTGGACTTTGCTCCTTGTCAAAGCATCGGATGTAGCTGAAAGTTGACATATGTATATTTTACAACCACACACAAATTTTGTCAGCATTATCAATAACCTAAACCCGATAGTTTTAAAAATTTTTATAGAGTAAAAATGATCTAGCCGACGCCATGGCCAATGATTACGAGCCAAGAGTTGAAAAACATTCATTACGTAAGCAAGGTAAACAAACACCTTTTGACTAAATGTTGCCCCGCCCATCCACCAGACAGAAATTCCATCGGCTCTGAAACCCAAAGACTTTATGAATGGCGGAACGATACATAGATGTGGGTGGGGGGGTATCAGTGCTAGCGTAGTAATACTACTGTAGCAGTAGTGCCGCAACAGTATAGCAGTAATATACATGAATTAAACGTTTAGGCCAACTGCTGGGATCCTTGAGGATCATTTAGCACTTATTACATCTACTCGATGAATTAGTTTTTATAGCCAGAAGTTAAATTTTCTAATCCAACAATGCCCATGGTAGCCTTCATTGTTATCCTGAATTATGACGAGGCGAAAGTGGGTGGAGCCTCATGAAGTCACCATTCTGACTATAATTATTGGTGAAGGTTTAAAGCCAATAAATATGTAGATAGCCAATAAATAAAAATTGCTTGACATTGGATATAGCAGTTATCAAATCAAGCTTGTCTACTATGTTTTTGATAATTACCAACTATTCCCTACATCTTGTCAATTTTATTGTGACCTATAAAGTAGACTGTAATTTCTTTGGAAACTTAGTTTGGGAGTTAGACTAATAATCGAAGTGTTTTTGTATTTATTAACATATTTTGTTGGTTTGTTCATTATGACAATTATCAGTGGAGAGGTTCCAGAGTTCATAAAGGTGTACTGCTTTGCTTGTATTTAAATTTGTATGTCATTGTTGCCAGAGGTTTAGCCTTCGTTACGTATAGCCAATCATCCATCGAGAAAGAGGGAAGAAATGCTGTCATAAGTTACGTAACGAGTGCGTTCGAAACCTTTTCTCTGAGTAAGTTGGCCCGTCTTCAAAAAAGGTCACTTTTACATTATAAGTACCAAATTTATTCAAACTACGTAGTGCAGAATACACTCAAAATTTATGTGTTGATATAATATGTATTCTGAATAAGCGTGATATTTATGAAATGCATAGATAAAAAGTTATTGCGAAAAAACCGTGTTACAGAGGCCCTGAATCTCATAGTAGTACGTATGTATCCATGCCACTGGTGCGGATCGTG
The DNA here is from genome assembly GCF_015104395.2 of Macrobrachium nipponense. Taxonomy (NCBI): domain Eukaryota; kingdom Metazoa; phylum Arthropoda; class Malacostraca; order Decapoda; family Palaemonidae; genus Macrobrachium; species Macrobrachium nipponense. Next base: position 18,581,574 of record NC_061090.1, on the reverse strand, counting down.
TCTGCACTGGGGGTAAATGAAAACTGGCAAACAAGCACCGTAGACTTTTGACCTACCGACCATATTCGTTCATGATACTTTGGCGCTGTTGAACAGAAGTAGTACAGATATGAGGGTTTTTGTTCGTTGTACGATAGGTAAAATAGTTGGTAGGTAGAATATGTGATGGGAAAAACACATGGAAGGAGAAAATATTCTTTATGAACCAGGTATATTAGGTAGAATAGGTAAGATACATGATATGTAGAGTATATCATAGGTAAAATTCATGATAGGTAGAAATATATTCATAGGTAAATACCATGATATGTATATATATGATAGGTATAATACATGATGTATAGAGAATATATGATAGGTAAAATACATGATAAGTAGAATATATCATAGGTAAAATACATGATAAGTAGAATATATGATAGGTAAAATACATGATAAGTAGAATACATCATAGGTAAAATACATGATTGGTAGAATATATGATGGGTAAAACATATGGAAGGTAGAATATACGATAGGTAGAAAACATGATAGGTAAAATACATGGCAGGTTAAATATTTGATATGAACATGGCTGAAACCTTGGGGGATTAACCAGTGCATGATAGGAAGAATGCAGCTGTCATTTTGTCCATAAAAAAAGTAAATTGATCGAGATGAAGTTGAATATTTTTTATTATAAAAATCACGTGTTTATCAAACTTAACTCAATTTTGATATTACGAATCCAAACATTACATTCTACGTGAAATGTAAAGTAGAGATCTTTCTTGATTCTTTAAAGAAATACATCGTAATACTTTTGCAAATTCTTGTATTAATTTGTCTGGAAATCTGTATAAGGAGCAATACCGCGGATGTCATTTGGATGAAAATATTGTCAAGGCATCATTACGTTTATTCTGATTTACAGAATAATTCTACGAGTGAAATTGAATCACGTCCCTTCGTATGACAGCTTATGTTATGAACATAAATATTTTCCCTATATAAAAATAAATAACAGTATATATATTTAGTTATTAATCCCTTCAACAATGATTACTACCGTTTTAGTAAAAGAGAAATTTCATTATTCATTTTCAAAAACTCGCTTGAAGTTAATATTTGAAATGTGTTCATTGGGGCAGGAAATTTCAGTTGTCTGTTCATCCAAACAGAATTCTAAATTAATTGCAATTTTATATTTCTACCGATAAATTAATTAACTTTTTGAAAAAGACAAACGCATTTAATTAAAAAAGAGAAAAGATAAAAGCAGTGAATTTTCCTTTTCTCAGATGTCTCCCAATTCAGACATATTCAAAATGAATTCTCAAAGACTGATTTCGCTGATTTGGGGAACAAAGGTCTGGTGTTTATATACTTGATATGATTTACGTATAGGTTGATATTTCCTGAAGAATGCTCCACTTGTCTGCATTTCAATATGCTAAATATGGCATAAGCTGGGTGTTTTATGAATGTTGTGCTCTCTCTCTCTCTCTCTCTCTCTCAATAGATAATTAATTCTTTGTGGGCTCTCTCTATCTATCTGTCTGTTTGTCTCTTTGCCAATAAAGAAATCTCTGTAAGTTCTCTCTCTCTCTCTCTCTCTCTCTCTCTCTCTCTCTCACTCTCTCTAACCCTAACCCAGAACTTTCCATAATATGTTTTCACTTCGCTCATTGTATCGCCATTAATCCCACAGCAGGTAGCTACAAACCTCCCGGCTCGATGGGAAATAGAATTCCCATGAAAGAAGAAACTCTTCGAGGAAATGAAACAGAATTATCACATTTTTTTATTTACTTTCGCTTCGTTCACTCTCCATCCTGTTTCAGATAAGAAGGATATTCCTGCAATGAAACAAATTGCCCTATCAGGGGTGTATATATATATATATATATATATATATATATATATATATATATATATATATATATATATATATATAGTCAACACGTGTTTATGACTTGCATGAGATGAGCTGTCAGCATGTGTTTATGATATGTATGAGATGAGTTGCCAACACATTTATGATATGTATGAGATAAGTTGCCAACACATTTATGATATGTATGAGATGAGTTGTCAACACTTGTTTGTGACATGTGTGAGATAAGCTGTCAGCATGTGTTTATAATGTGTATGAGATAAGTTGTCAACATATGTTTAAAATATGCATGAGATAAGTTGTCAACACATGTTTATGATATGTATGAGATAAGTTGTCACTACATGTTATGACATATATGAGATAATTTGTGAAGACGTGTTTATATGTATGAAATAAGTTGTCAACACCTGTTTATGATACCTAAGAGATAAGCTGTCAACACGAGTTGTGATATGTATAAGATAAGTTATCAACATGTGTTTGTAATATGCATGAGATAAGTTGTCAACACGTATTTATGATAATGTATAACATAAGTTGCCAACTTGTGTTAAAGACATGTATGAGATAAGTTGTCAACACATTTATGATAGGTATTCGATAAGTTGTGAACATGTGTTTATGATATGCATGAGATAAGTTGTCAATGCGTGTTGTGATATGTATGAGATAAGTTGTCAACATTTATTTGTAATATGCATGAGATAGGTTGTCAACACCTGTTTATAATATGCATGAGATAAGTTGTCAACACCTGTTTATGATATGAATGAGATAAGTTGTCAACATGTGTTTATGACTTGTATGAGATGAGTTGTCAACATATGTTTATGATATGTACGAGATAAGGTGCCAACACATTTATGACATATATGAGATAAGTTGTCAACACATGCTTATGACATATAAGAGATAAGTTGTTAAGAGGTGTTTATGATAAGTATGAAATAAGTTGTCAACACCTGTTTATGAGATGTATGAGATAGGCTGTCAACACGTTGGGATATGTATGAGATAAGTTGTCAATATGTGTTTATAATATGCATGAGATAAGTTATCAGCACGTGTTTATGATAATGTATAAGATAAGTTGCCAACACATTTATGATATGTATAAGATAAGTGGCCAACAAGTGTTGTTATATGTATGAGATAAGTTGTCAACACATGTTTATGACATGTATGAGATAAGGTGTCAATCCATATTTATGATAGGCATGCAATAAGTTGTTAACATGTGTTATGATATGTATGAGATAAGTTGTTAACATGTGTTTATGACATGTATGAGATATGTTGTCAACACATACTTCTTTAATTAAAAAGTTCTGTCGCACTTATTTTGAGTGACGTGTGCGCCTCATAATGTAAGTGGCAGTGGAATGAGAGAAAAAGTTTAAGGTTTCCTAAGCGGTTTGATCTCGTACCTAAGGCTGGAATTCAGCCTTAAAATGATTCTGTCAGTGAATCGTCAGTTGCGTCTAGTTGCAATCTAACACACAAATGTATATATATATATATATATATATATATATATATATCTATATATATATATATATATATATATATACGTATGTATATTTGCAGGTGTGTGTGCGTATGTATGTTCGTGCATATTGTAACCATCATAATTTTCATTTTAATTAACAGGGTTATTTTCATAGTACCCACCACATCCAAACCAGCGACTGGCCACGCAACCCCGAACCAGCAATTATATCTTGATTTGTCGCAACTTCACAAAACAATATTCTAACTCTAATCAGATCGACAACAACGGTTACTGATTGACCGCCGAAACATAATGAAATATGGAGGGAATCAATTGAAATTCGAGAGGGGATTAAAGGGATGGAAACACAATCCCGCGTTCAACTGTTCATCTATATCAATCGGTAGGCTCTGCAGCCTGCTGATGTTTTTTCATGCAATCTGGTCTTTGTTTTTTCAACAGAATTCCCTCCCCAACCCCCACCCGTCGTTCCAGCCGCCACAATTAATAAGAGTATGTTGAGAATTAACCAGGTGAGTAATGTAATTACCTGGCGGCCGAGTAATTTCGGTTGCCTGTTACCAAAATGGTTGAATCATTTTCGGTCGCGTCTTTTCGAAATAGAAATACGGCATTTTTATTACTCTCAACTTTCCATTTAGTAAATACTACGTAGAAGATAAAGTACGGTTTTTTATATGTGAGCATGTGAGCATAAGCAGAGCTACATACAGTTGCTGTATATACAAAAAAACACTGGTCGTTTTAGTAATAATTCGAGTCGATATAGCCAGAAGTTTTCCTACACTTTGACGTGTATATATATATATATATATATATATATATATATATATATATTATATATATATATATATATATATATATATATATATATTGCTACTTTCAAAATGCATATATCTCCTCTGTGACTGTACAAAATGTTATGTAGAATTGTGCAACATTTTTTCAGATTCCTAGATAGCTTAGAGATAGGATGTTTAAATGTGTGTTCAGATTTCGCATAACATAATGTAAAAGAATATATATATATATATATATATATATATATATATATATATATATATATATATATATATATATATATATATATATATAGAATGTAGTGTAAAAAGAGAGAGATTTTCTTTGTCCATTCAAAACTACGATTGTTTCCCTATTATGTCAGCACTGGGAGATCAGAGGAACTGCGAGATCTCCATTTGCTTTCCTAATATGTCAACACGTTTGATAAGCGAGATCGAATCTTCAATGTGTTTTGGGAATCTGTCATCATGTGTGATAAGGGGCTTCTCCTTCGGGTACGAACATTATTGTATACTGGTCTCATACGCATATGTTTTTGTCAAAGCCACGTGCAGGTTACACATTTTGTGAGTAAAGTTGCGTAAGATTTCGAAGCTTCTGGAAGCATTATTGTCTCAAAACGTTTTGTCATCTCCCCTGTCCAGTTTCCGCAAAGGAAGAAAATTTCATTAGATCTTAGATTCTCAAGGCGTTAACATCTCTCTCTCTCTCTCTCTCTCTCTCTCTCTCTCTCTCTCTCTCTCGACATCCTTGAGATTATATTAACGTAACGTAAATTGGTCACTTGTAACTTGAGAATTTCATATTTGATATTTCTTAGAGTTTGTTTAGTATTATTTAGTGTTTTTTGTGGAATCTGAACAAACATTGTTGTTGTAACGGCGCCTGGTTTTCGTTAAAGTGTAAAACAAGACTGCAGCAAAGAAAGAAGTTGGTATACCAAAAAGGTAAAGTGTGTTATATTTTTATTAGTTGCAACTAATATCTAATGGTTATGATGGTTTGGTAAGAAACTAATAACGGATAGGAACAGTGGTTAACTAATAACTGATAGGAACAGTGGTTTGGTAAAAACTGATGGTTACAATGTTTTGAGTGAAAAGAATTACACTTTTACTCTTTACAAATTTTTGTGTTTTGTGTTTGTTTCATTTTTTGCATTTTTTTCTCATTTTCTTGTTGAAGTGTGCCTTTTTATTTTGATATTCTCCACATTTTTCTGTATTTTCATTTACATTCACAATTTAATTGACTTAGTTATTTTCATTGCTTAATCATTGCACATTTAATTAAATTTAACACTTGTGAATTAATTTGCATTTACTTAGAGTTCTTTTCAAGTGTAATTATTGTTTAGCACTTGTGAATTAATTTCCAATTTTCAATTATTGCCTAACACTTTTGAATTTCAATTGAATTAATTTTCTTGAATTTTGTGATAAATTAATTTTGATTTAATTTTACTTAATTGATTTAAGAATTAATTAAACTTTACTTTGTTTTCAAGTAACAGTAATTTTCCCTGATATTGTGAATTTCACTTATAAATTTTAAGTTTAATAATAAATTTTTGTATTTAAAATTTTTATAGGTGTTTTCTTTATCTTACACCAATATATTTGCATTTGATTATATTGATGTTAGGTAGAAACATATAGTGGTGAATAATCTGCTTTCCTTCAATTTACTTGAAGTGACTTACAACCAGGGAAGTACTTAGACTTTTGAAATCAGGGAAATACTTAGACTTTTAAAGTTGTTGATGAAGTGATGCCCTTTGATTAATTTGATTACTTACAAGATTACCTCACACCTGTTTTGATGAACTTGGTCTGATTTTCTGCAATACTGGTAAGTTGTTAAGGGATCACTGTTGCCTTAGAGTATTCAGTCGTTTAATACCTGTGATGAGGGTTCAGGTGTCTGGCTTTTGTGAGGTAACAATAAATGAATGGTAAGTGTAGTAGCCAGATACTTGGCACTTCGTAACAATATATATATATATATATATATATATATATATATATATATATATATATGTGTGTGTGTGTGTGTGTGTGTGTGTGTGTGTGTGTGTGTAAGAAGGAACAGGATAGCCAGAAGACGTGGTGATATTACAGACATTATTATTTCTAGAAACGACAAACATATCCAGTTATATATATATATATATATATATATGTATATATATATTATGCGGAAATGAAAAGGGGAAGGTCTCATTCATAAGGAAATTATTGTAATTCGTACACAGTTTCATATGATGTATTTCCCTCTTCTACTTTACACTTTTAAAATTAATCTTACAATTTTATAGTCTTTCTGTAATTCCAAAAGTACATTTTTGACCATTTTTTCCCATCTTAAAGATGTCCTTTTACTTAAGACTACACATAGCTTAGTTGTTTTATCACCAGGCCTTGAGTTTATGAAAGAAACCAAGCTATTGCCATGTGGGCGATAAAATTAGTCTTTTATAACCAGATTTTGAAGTTATGAAATATGAAATGAATCAAACTTTTTTATAAACAAATTTAAGGTTATGAAGTTATGAAATGAATCAAACTTTATAACCAGATTTTTGAGGTTAATGAAGTGAAACCAACTTTCATAACCAGATTTTGAGGTTATAAAATATGAAATGAATTAAACTTTTATAACTAGATTTTGAAGTTCTGAAATATAAAATGAATCAAACTTTTATAACCAAGTGTTAAGGTTATGAAGTATGAAGTGAATCAAACTTCTATAACTAGATTTTGAGGTTATGAAATATGAATTAAACTTTTATAACCAGATTTTAAGGTTATGAAATATGAATTAAAATTTTATAACCAGATTTTTAGGTTATGAAGTATGAAGTGAATCAAACTATTATGTTTTCCAGTCAGACTTCGATATAAAAAATTTCAATTTATTATCAAGGCTCCGCCTATGTGCCGTGATCGGACGACGAATTTGATTATAGATAGGATGTAATAACCTCACTTGCCATTCTATAGGAATGTCTCTTGAAAACTGCATAATTGTTCGGACCAAGCAAAATGCTTCCACTTCTTTTTCTTTGAGTTATTGATGTCTCAAGTTCAAAATCAAATTTCCCAAATTACCAAAGGAAAACACTTCTCTTCTCATTGCCGACGTCATCAATGAACGGGGCATCACAAATTCCGCTTGACATTCCCTAAGGAAAATCCATTGTAATTCCACTTATGGAAAAATACGATCTTTCTTAATCCGTCCTCCAAAGTTTTAAGTCAAAATGAAGAGCCTATTAGAAATGGGACAGAAGTTCAATAATTCAACGAGAAAACCTGATATAGTAAAAATAAGCCAGCAGTTTATTATAAAAAAGAAGTGTTATACTGATAAACCAAAGGTATCGAATGCATTAACTATGGTGTTCATCCACACTCAGTTCACCAATTTACAAGTGATTATGGCAGTGATTTGCCATTTTATTTTTTTTTTCTTGAGAGCCACTGTTCCCAGGGGAAAAGCTTATGAATACATATGTGCATACGTGCGTACATATAGACATATACAATTAGGTTGGTGCCCAACAAATGTGAGAAACCAGTCACGCTGGTGGTGGGCACGGAAACTTGACTGGAAATTTAGTGGAAATCCACTAAATTGGGTGAGGGTTAACAAGCTTCACAGGAATCCAGTCAAACTAGCCGGGTGCCAACAACTTCCTAGAAATCAACAAACTCAGCGGGAAAACCAGAACTTGCAGAAAAAAAAAAACTAACTTGGTAGCAGAACGTCATCTTTGAGGGAAACAAAGTTTAGCAAAAAAAGAAAGGAAAATAAAAGCTCAGCACCAGGTAATTAACTGAACTATACTCTGTTTTTTTCCATCTGTCCATCCGCCTGTGGTGTTTTTGTATGGTAACACTGCGTCCCGGGCTTTAGATAGTTACATTCAGCTTTCATTCAACGATTATAATAATATCCTATTTCGAATATTAACGGTGTAATTCGCATACAGTAAATTATTAAAACACTTTTCAGGTGCAAATGTACACCCAGATATCCTTTTATTTACCTAAAACTTACACATAGCCCCGGACGCAGTGTTACCTTACAAAAACACCACAGGCGGATGGACAGATAAAAAAAACAGAGTATAGTATCTGGTCTGACTGCATCTAAGCGATCCGCTTGACAAATGACAACGTTCTCATCTATAATAAAAAGCACTCGAGGTTAGAATAGCTAAATCTGATGCCTACACACTGTCATTCTGTATCTTATATTAGAAATCTTACAATTTTTTAGTGTTTAAATAATCAAGATGATATGTTGTTAAAGAAATGCTACCATTTGATTTAATGATTCATTTATATATTCATCGTGACAGATGCTTTACCTTTTGTAACTCAGCACTGGCACATGCATAATTGACAACATTGCTACATAATAAGCATTAGCCTTATCATAAACTTTTTAAATTTTATCAGTGATAGATTACCAGAAAATTTCACATAATTTAATTGACTGCATTTTCACAAGTTAAAGTTCCTTTTGCGTTCCTTAGACGTGCTTAATACAAATAAAACCTGGAAATGCAATAGAATGAAATTCAAAATAGTGTCTGATGATTATCCTACATGATGCATGAGAGCATTGTTTTTTTGTAACATTCGAAATACCCTAGGTTGTATGCCCTGCCGAGCCTCTGTTTCCATTACAACTGTTCACCTTCTATGATGACCGACACATTTTCTTGCATCTGTTAGGCCTCAATGATCTGTACTTCGCACACACCAACAGCGAATGGGAATGTAAATGTCTGGATAGAGAGGTACCTTCCTTCCATTGGGCGTGGAGCCTTAAAAGTCAGGACAGTTCCAGCAGGAGGTGTCTATCCCGGGTAGGTGGCAAGTATTGGGTTCTGGCTGATCGTAGGCGAATTCCCAAATCGTATCTCTATGTTGCTGAAGTCGTAGCCGTCGTCTCTCGGTTTCACGATGAGAGTAGACACAAAATACGAGTTCTGGAGATCAGCCTTCCACCAGGGGGTATTCAGAGGACCGGTGGCATATTTCCCAAGTCTGGAAGAGTTTAGGGATGGGTAAAATTAGGACCAATTAGAGCGCGTGGAGCTGATCCATGACGTCACAAGCCACGCCTTTTAGCTCCCTCCTCACTCCTTAGTCCTATATCCATTACTGCCGCGCCACGATGCCTAAGAAATACTTTCTTCTTAATTTCACAGTTTACGGCTTGTATGGCATTACATTTTAGTCAGATATCTAAACATAATGCAACACTAATTTAACAACAATATATTCTTCAAATGAGATACACCGTGAAATATCTTATGCGTTATTGGCTTCTCCCTCTAGGTAAATATTTTCACATCGCGAATTTCTAAATTATTTACATGAAAAAACACGTTTAAAGCCATTTATAAAGAGTTGCGATAACTCATGGGATGAATCAAACAATATACAAGATGGTAAAAATGATGGTATCTGACCTGTTTGTAGGGGAAGATAGAGAGAGGGAGTAGGCTTACACTACGGATTTCTATGGGCATATGCTATTTCGTAGTAATGCACATTACTGCACGTTGTATAAAACCAATATACTGATCATTACTAGGCCATGAACAGGAATCAGACTAATATAGTCCCTACTATTTACAGGGACGCAGTATCAGCTTCATTCATTAAATTATTTCAAGAGCTTATGTGCCCTAAGGAAACCTACGGTATTGTTGTTTTGGTGATCGATCTACGTTAGCCTACTGTAACCAAATATAGTTACGTGACAAACTCATCCTGTCAGTAGGTAATCTGAATACGGTTGTTTTTCAAGGTGTACTTGATAAGCTGTATTAAATAATTGCCTTTTTGAGGTGGATTCCGTTTTCATAAAACCTTCCAGTTGTCCTTACCTGATTGGTCCTTTTCATCAATTGTGTACGAATATATAAAAAGTTTTTATTGAAAAATTTTTGCTTTTGATTTTTACTTTTCATACATTAAGTACAAATAAATAAAAAGTGATAATATAATTCAGTATTGAATATTTTTAGCAAGCCCTTACGTGATTTTTTCTTAAAAAACATTGTGTATAAAGAAAACACTGATTATTTAATTTATTTTAATATTTTTAGCAAACCTTTCGTACTTGTCATTCATAGTGTGCAATCAAAATGAGTATTTCATTAGTATGTAATACTTTTAGCAATTATAGGAGTACAGAATACTACCTATTTACGGAGTTACAGTAGACTTTTTACTAAGCTGAACTAGAGCAGAATTGATGTATAAATTTATTAGAATTGCGATAGGCTTTAAAGTAATTATGGATAACTCTTTTTTTCCAACTCTTTTAACAAAAAAATTTAATGCAAATATTAATTAAAGCCAGGGACAACGGTAGTATGAGTATACTACTATTTTTTCATACAAGCTCACACTCAGTGGCCAAATGTATGCCTTAAATTAAGTGCATAGATTTTTTTTTACATATAGATTTGTGGCATTATGCCAAGCACTGGGGCAACTAAGGCCATTCAGCGCTGAAACGGAAATTGACAATAAAAGTTTAAAAGGTGTTACAGGAGGAAAACCTCAAAGCAGTTGCACTATGAAGCAATTGTTAGGAGAGGGTGGACAATAAGATGGAAGAAAGAGAATATGAACGGAGGTAACAGTAAAATGAATGAAAGTAGTTGCAGTTAGGCGCCGAAGGGACGCTGCAAAGAACCTTAAGTAATGCCTACATTACACCGCCCTATTAAGTTGATACTGCCTTGACGGAGTTACACATTTCCAACCTATGGTTGAAACTGCGTAGCGGGCAAGAGGGCTTTCGAACTGGGAGAATTATCTCCTCGTTTGAAATTAAATGTCTCAATTTTTCTCTTACTTGATCATCTTCCAATCTCTTACATTCTATCACTCAGTTGCTTTACATTCTATCACTCAGTTGCTCCCCCTAGCTGTCCTCCACTAAAACTCTTGCGCAGGTTAAGTAGGTGCTGGGTCTCTGAACTAGGCTTTACTGTGATCCAAATGGCAGGGACTATAGTGGTTTGGTCCGCCACTTGAATATGTTTGGACCCTGAGGATATTGATGTGATTCTACATCAATATTTATTGGGGCGGGACTACCTGTGGGGACTTACCTACGGAATCCGGGGAGGTATAGTCTTCAGGGTAGGACTCTCGGCAATTTATCCGGATTGCCCTCTAAAATAACATGAGTGGGGATGATTGCATACTAGCTATGCCCTCGGTCCAATCAAGCGGGTTTTGCTAACACTTGAGCCAATCATGTTATGATAGAGCCATCTCTTCGGGTAGGGTAGGGAGTGGACATATGGGAGTTGGTCTCTGCTATGTGTCTTTGGTGAAGGGGAAGTCTTTGAGAGTAGACCCAGTTTTTTCCATGACTTGCAGTTGGTTTCTCTGTAATTTCAAAATAAAAAGAAAAAATGGAAATTGACAATGGAACTCAGTCCCCCGGAAAATGTGACCCCGTGACACTAGATAACCATCTGATCCTGGAAACGAACAAGGACACCCTTTTGGACACTTCAATCCAAAATATAGCAACTATGGAGCCTTTTATTAGGCCAAAAAGATTTGTCAAAAGAAAATTCCAGCCTAGCCCTTCTCTAGCTTTATTTGAATCACTTTTTGGAAAGGACAGTTGGACAAGATTTTTGAAAATAGAAAGTGAAAACAAAATTTCAAATTTCAAATTAGAAAATTATTTACTGACCAGATACCCAACAGAAAACATGAAATTTCGTCAAACACAAACCAATACATGGATAGTGGAAACCACTACTAAAGCCCAATCAGAAAATTACTTACAAATTACGAACATAGATAACACAAAAATAAAAGTAACCAAGCATAATAAACTTAATAGTATTTGTGGTACTATAATCCTGCCAAATAATGACGACGAATTAATAGATAAAAATATTTTGATGGACTCGCTTAAGAAAAGATATAAAAACATTGAAGATTGTGACATTTATGATATCCCAAGTAGGAAAAATTCAAAAATAGATATACAAATGGCTAAATTGATATTTGAAGGAAACGAACTCCCTTCAACAATTAAAGTATTAGGGCAGACGAGAGAGTTAAGACCATATATCCCTAAACCACTACAGTACAAATCATGTAGTAAATATGGCCATTCAAATAAAAATTGTAGAGAACCTCCAAGATGTGCATGTTGTGGATCATACAACCACACAACAAAATGGGACTGTGAAAACCCAATTTGCATAAATTGTGGTCAGAATCACCACTCAAGATCAAAGGAATGCGCATATTTCTTATACAACACTGAACTAAAAATCTTACAAGAAAGAAGTGGAATGTCAATAAGAGAAGCTAAGGTAGAACTAAAAGTAAGAGGTTTACAAGATCCAGCAAGGAAAAACACATATAAAGAGGTAGTAAATAAAGAAGTGCAAAACCAAATTCCTACAAAATTATACAGTATAAATCAAACAGAAAATAATCAGAAGCTACAGAACATATAAGTAACGCAAATTTATCCAATATATTACCAACACCAGAAATGCATGAAGACATGATGAATTTGGAGGACAACCCCACCCAAATCCAAAAATCAAATTATACAATCAGTAAGACCAAAAATCTATATGGAAAAAAATGAATACCGACAAGACAGAGTCAACGAAAATTGCTTGCCAACAAAAAATGAAAAAAGAGAAACCCAAATAAAAGAGAAAGTTAAAATATCAGATAAAATTGAAGAAAGTATTGAAATAGAACCCAGGATCAAAAGCCATTTAAATGCACCTATATTAAAAAGAACATCCGAGACTCTTCAGCCAATAAAGAAAAGAACAGTAGAAATACATCACCCACCAAAAGAAGAACAAAGTACAGCAAAATTATACAACTTCAATAAAATACACAGTTCAGGAAAACAAATAAAGATATTAAAACAAAACACAAAACCTTCTTAAAATGTCTATTTTACAGTGGAATATTAGAGGATACGTATCAAATAATGAAAACTTAAAATCATTAATTAGAGAATGTAATGCAAATATCATTTGCTTACAGGAAACTAAAATAGGTAACAATGTTCTCAATGCTGGCATAAATTATAAAGTGTGGAAATCAACACAAATTTTAAATGACAACAGTCAAGGAGGAACTGCAATCATAACGCATTCTTCAATCAAATGCCAACCTGTTAGGATTAACTCGTTAATACAGGCATGTGCAGTTCAAGTATTCCTGGAAAAAAAAATAACCCTATGCTCAATATATATGGAACCGTCTTTAGAAAGTCGCTTAATAGATCATCTTGGAAATGATAGACCATTACAAGTGGAAGATTTAGAAAATCTAATAGAACAATTACCAAAACCTTACTTATTAGTAGGTGACTTTAACGCCAAACATCCCATGTGGGGAAGTACATCATCTGACAGGAGAGGAAATATTCTCCTAGATTTTATAGATAAAAAAAAATTGATTATTTTAAATGATGGTTCTCCAACCAGATTTGATATTCATCATAATACCACATCTGCAATAGACATCACTGTGTTATGTTCCCCAGAAATTGCCACAGATTTCAGTTGGAAAGTAAATAATAATTTATTCGGGAGTGACCCCTGGTCAATACAAATTGAGTTGAAAAGTAATACTAATATAACATATATACCGAAGAGGAAAATGGAGGAAGCAAATTGGAATTTATATAAAGAGAAAACGGTAATTAACAAAAAACTATCAGACTTTACAAACCACATAGATGCTTATGAACATCTAGTAAAAACAATAGATGATAAAGCCAATGAAATTATTCCAGTTATCTCAGGCAATCCGACTAGACCACTGGTACCCTGGTGGAACGAGGAATGTAAAGCAGCAAGGAAGATAACGAGAACATGCTTTGGGAGATATCTGAGACATAAATGTGATGCCAATAGAATTGCGTATTTGAGAGCTAAAGCAAAGCAGAAAAGAATATTCAAGATAGCCAAAAGAAATTCATGGAAAAAATATATTAATAATATAAATTCTAAAACACAAGACAAAGAAATCTGGAAGAAAATAAATAAACTGCAGGGTAGATATCGGCCAGAACCAGTACTTATATTAAAAGTAGAAAACAACTATATTTCAAACCCCAAACTAGTAGCAAATGAATTGGGTAAATGCTTCGCCAAAACATCGAGTATCTCATATTATACAAAGAAATTCCAATTGAAAATTAAAAATTATGTCCCAATACCAATAAAATCTAATAATCAGGAAAACTACAATCTTCCTTTCACCATGGAAGAACTGGAAAATGCCCTGAAAACTTGCAAGTCCAACAGATCCAGGGGAAGACAATATTAGATATGAAATGATAAAAAAATTAACCAGATGAAAGCAAAACCTTTTTATTAGAAATTTTAAATGAATTATGGCATTCTCACAACATGCCTAAAACCTGGAAAGAATCTTTAATCATACCAGGCTTAAAACCAGGAAAAGACCCAGAGTCACCAAGCAGCTATAGGCCAATAGCCCTTACTAGTTGTCTAAGCAAGATATTTGAAAAAATGGTGAATAACAGATTGATATGGGTATTAGAAAACAAACAGCTATTGTCAAACAGACAGTTTGGATTCAGAAAAAATAAAAGTACCATAGATCCCCTCTTAATGATTACAAGAGAGATACAAATTGCAATGGTTGGTAAAAAACAATAGGAGTATTTTTTTATTTAGAGAAAGCATATGATACCACCTGGAGGGGAAGAATTTTTAAAAAAATTGATAGAATGGGGAATAGGAGGGAATTTATATGAATATATATGGGAATTCCTATCAGAAAGACATATAAAAGTCAAAGTGGGGGTAGAAATCTCTGAATCAGTTTTATCCAGGAGGAAGGATCCCCCAAGGAAGTGTACTAATCGTGGCGTTGTTTGCAATAGCAATAAATGAGATAATGGAAATGATCCCACCAGGAGTCCAAGGATCCCTTTTTGTAGATGAGCTTCTCAATATATTAGTAGTGGTGAGAAAAGCGCTGGACATACCAATAGATTGCAAGCAGCCATAAACATAGGGTAAAAAATGGGCCGATAACAAGGGTTTTAAATTTTCACCGCAAAAAAACAAAAGCAGTCAGATTTACAAGATCAAGAAAACAGAAATTAATTCCTACTTTATTCATAAATAATGATATAATTGAATATGATGATCAGATAAAATTCCTCGGGGTAATACTTGATAAAAAAAACTTATATTTAAAGAACATATAGAACAACTGGCGATAAAAGTGAGAAAATCCTTAAATATAATAAAAGTAATTGCGCATAATGACTGGGGTGCTGATAGAACCTCTCTGATAAAAGTATATAATGCTATTTGTCTAAGTAAACTTGGTTATGCATATCAACTATATAGTAGTGCTTCTAAAACCCTATTAACAAAACTGGATGTCATACATAACATGGGTATTAGACTATGCACTGGAGCCTACAGAACTTCCCCCGTGGAAAGTCTGTATGTAGAAGCAGGAATAGATCCCGTGAAAGTACGAAGAGAAGAAATAGGATTAAAATATATAGCTAAAATGAATAACCTTAATGATAATCCAAACACCAAATATATGAAAAACATAACAAATAATTATGACAATAAACCAAGAGCCTCTAAACCATTGGAGAATAGACTAAATCTGATATAGAACATCTAAAATTAGGAACAAGTAGCATATCAAAAATAACCACTCCTAAAATACCTCCGTGGAGACATGCTAAAACAGAAATCTGTAAAAATCATTTAATAAGAAGGTAACAGATGCACAATTAAGGAGTGAATTCTGTCACACCAGGAAAAACATAAACGGGACATTAGTATTTATACAGATGGTTCCAAGTCAAAGGAGGGTGTAGGCTATGCTGTAGTAAAAAAAATTATAAAATAAGGGGAAAAAATTCCAAAAATATGCTCGATATTCACTGCAGAGATAAATGCTATATTAGAGGCTATAAAACATACCTTTATGGTGGGAAAGGCAAACGATACCTTTGTAATATACACGGATTCTTACAGTGCTTTAGAAGCGCTAAGACAATACACAGTTTCTCATCCCGTAATTGAAGAAATAAGGGAGTGGATAGATATAATAGTAAAACGGAAATCTATAAATATAAAACTATGTTGGGTCCTTTCCCATGTAGGCATAAAGGGTAATGAAGAGGTGGATAAAGAAGCCAAAAAGGCAGTAAAAAATGAGTCTATCAAAAATACCTTACAATGACATTAAAACAACAATAAATGAATACTGTCAATAAAAATGGGAAAAAGAATGGCTAGAATTAAATCATAAATTAAAGCATATTAAATCATCTGTAAAATCTTGGAATAGACAACAATGTCAAAGAAGTGAAGATGTCATATTAACAAGATTAAGAATGGGACATACATACTTTACACACAAATACAGTCCGTTATCTGCTAACTGAATGCAATAAATTTGAAAGAAAACGAAGATCCAACAACATATATAATATATCACTTGAAGAACTATTGGGAGAAAATGCCCCACTTCAAAATATAGTACATTATCTCAAAGAAATAAACCTGCTTTATATGATATAACACGTCTTATAATTTCATAGTTTTACAGTAAGCGCTGAATGGCCTTTGCTGCCCCAGTGCTTGGTGTTACACCTAAACTTTATAAAACCAACCAACTACATTGCACCGAATGAGGTGTGCTGACGGCACTATCCCCCTACGCCTACGGGGTCCAAAAATTTGTCATCAAAACTGTATCCTCCACATTTCTTTTAAACATAAGGCAGTTATTATTTTCGTTCTGTACATAATACCTTTTTATAGCCTGAAACAACAGGCAGTAACGCCTGAAAAACGTTCCATGCTCCATGGAACGTTTTTAAAATCGTCACTTTCAAAGTCCAAGATTGTTGATGGGAGTCGAAGTGCCGCGAAGTTCTTGGCTTCGTGCCTGTAGTCTGTAGTGCTAATTACAGGTCATATACCATCATTTTTACCATGCCATTAATTTTACCATCTTATATATTGTTTGATTCATCCCATATGTTATCGCAACTCTTTGTAAATGGTATTAAACACGCATTTTCAAGTATATAATTTAAACTCGTGATGAAAATTGTATTTATGCACTAAATATCGACTTTGCCAGCAAGAATTAGCAGGCACTGAGCACTATTACCATGAGGGAGAAGCCAATAACGCTTAATATATTGTTTGTTGAATTAGTGTTGCATTAAATTTAGATATATCTGACTAAAATATATAGGTCATACAAGTCATAAATTGTGAAATGGGGAAGTTTTCTTCGGCATTGTGACTGGCAGTAATGGCTATGAGACCGAGTGTAGCTAAAAGGCGTGGCTTGTGACGCCATGGATCAGCTCCACGCGCTTTGATTGGTCCTAATTTTCCCCATCCCTAAACTCTTCCAGACTTGGGAAATATGCATCCCGCCACCCCACTTGCAAATGTTGAGTCTCCACACCATGTGAATATGACTGGGATAGAATATTGAAAACGAAGCACTTTGACAGTTAAAACAATACACGTACTGGCCGGCAGATGCAACATTCAAGTGCTGCTGTAGTAAATTATTTTCTGTTATATGTGGTGCACATTCGAATCAATAGTTTCTATGTCCCGCGATTGTATGCACTGGTCCCTTATAGAAGTCAAAACACATAGTGTAGGCATTTTGGCAGATTAAACGAATTAATGAAGAATGACGGACTTGAAAATATAATTATGGATTTCGAAAAGCAGCCCATGACGGATTTGTGCAATCGTTCCCTTAGTCGAATTTATCATGTTACCTGCTTCATTTAGGACAAAATGTGTACAGGCATGTTGCGCAAGAAGGATTGAAATGAAGACATAAGGAAGATGATATTTTTGGTCTAAAATGCGCTGTTTTGTTTGCCCGTTTGTTTTTCGTTCCCGCCTGTTGATGATGTTATAGATGATATGAACAACTTGCAGATTGAGGATGATGATATTCCAGAGGCAGTTGTATTCAATTTTGAAAATAGTTATATTGGACCAGCTAAAGAAAGAGGACGAAGGAGGCGACGCCTTGAACATCCCTTTCCTTTATCTGTCTGGAATGTTTGGGATCGATGTTTGTTGGGAATTGCTCCCTAACTGGAAAGCCTTCCATAGCGCTCTGAAACACAGTGAATTTTAGCCATCCAGATAATTGCAAACTCATAGGTATGCTTAAATGTGATGAAATGTGTGTCGGTGCCAAATTGAAGGAATTTATCCAAGGCAAAGAACCAATCCAAAAGAAAAAATACAGAGACGTGAACTTCCGTATAAAAAATGTCATGGGAAAATATGATTCAAGCCAAAAAATTCATTTTTTAAAAGCAATTGCTCCCAAACTTAAATTTTTATTTTTAATGTCCAGTATATTCGCTTGTTTCTTGTTTTTTACATTTATAAATATCTATATTTTTGAATACAGGTAATTGTTTTCCCATTTTCATATTTCGACGAACTGACTGACGATGAATTGGCTTGACGACGAACTGAGCAACGACGAATTGTCCAGAGGCAATTTAACCGACGTCGAATTACCAGGGACGAATAATATATATATATATATATATATATATATATATATATATATATATATATATGTATAGATGTGTGTGTGTGTGTGTATGTATGTATGTATGTATGGGTGCGCATGCCTCATGTGCATCTGTTCATGATGTGGATGAGATATGTTATCAAATATTTTGAGATCACCGATGGAGCACTTTTAACGATTTTCTGTCAAAATTGGATACATAGGTGCCCAGTATCAAATTCAAAGTCAAACGCGAAACAGACAATAACATTATAGAATATTAAATTAGCGATCTAAATGTAATGAACATTTGGAAAACAAAGTCTTAAAAAGTCTCCTGTTAGAGACATGGATTATCAAGAGTGGCTCTCAATAACTTAGAACTGTCAGTTTGGCAGGTAACAAAATGAATTTGCGTCTCACCAGTCCGTTAGTTAAATACTAAAGGTAGTTTGTGAAAATAAAGACAGTTTGTGAAAAATGTTCGTTCATCTCTGTTGGCAAGTCATTTTAAATAGATGGAATGGTTATTTCATATGCAAATCCAAAACGCTGAAATGTTCGACACGAATCATAATCGACAATGTTCATGAAGCTTAATTTCAATAACCGGCCGACCACTACCATCCAGTTTGGACAAGAAATAAAAATATGGTTTTCAATAGTTTCAATAAGTACCACTTGTATGAACGAATAGATGCTCGTGAAATGTTTATCCTGACTTAGTCGTAGCTACTAACGTGTTTTTGCAAAATCAATGACCAAACTTTTGGCTAAAGTATTTTGTAGAATTTATTTGATCACTAAAGTGTCCTAAAACTTATAATGAAAAAAGAAAAGGAATGAAGAGTGCTACAGTGACGTGCCTTATGGGTAGACTGATTTCGAGGTTAAAAATTAATGGAGTTCCCAAACCATAAATATGTAAAAACCATTAAGGCCAATTCACGAGGCGACAGTTAATACGTCACGGAAGAGGAGTTATTAAAATTCCCGCAAATCGCAGATTAATCCTCTCCGTCCTTTCTATATTCAGAAAAATAACCGCAAGTCATTCTTGAGGAGTCCATTAGCAGCACTTAATTCAGGTCACGATACTATACTACCAACTGAATTTTTGTTCACTTCACTCCGCTCTTTGGGCATTTTTTATTAATGACCTTATTCGTCTGTCTATTCGATCGCCTACTCTTTCTCCGTAAGTATTTACTAGTTTTAACAGACCATCACTGAGCTGATTAACAGCTCTCCTAGGGCTGGCCGGAACGATTAGATATTTCTAACATTATACCAAGAAATTAATTTCTAATTACTTGAAACAAATTTCTCTGATTCCATGTGTGTTTCTTTACTATCATTTTTGTCTTTTGATATTAATACTTTGTTTTTCTTTTCTTAGATTCATGTTCCGGCTGCTAATGTTAGCTAGATCTTCTCAATTCAATTTGGCAATGTCTTTCATATCAGCCAGTTACTTACCTAGTCACTACTCTTACGAAAACATGCCACAGACTGGTTTTAGTTACTGAGAGACACAGATGGTACTATAGTAGATTCACAGCAACCGTGCATCTGATGCCTAGGCCAGTCCCTTACGACGCTCCTGATTGGCTGTTAATAAGCCAATAACAGGGATGGAAACTCTTTCAAGAGTTCACTTAGGCAAGATGTATGTTCCACCTCTCCTGAGGGATACTTTTGAAAGACGCATTCCTCAGGGAGGTGGAACATACATCCTGCCTATGTAAACTCTCGAAAGAGACTGAGAGTTTCCAGCCCTGTGGCTGTCATTGGCTTATCAGCAGCCAATCAGGAGCATCTTAAGGGATTGGCCTTGACATCAGATGCACGGTTGATATGAATCTACTATAGCTGTGCCACATTTCCGTGACCTTGACCGTTTCAAAGCCAGTTGAAACGAATTCAGTGACAGGCAACATTCAGGTAGGCTTGTCTAATGAAAGTTAACTCGAGAGATTTTAGGTATTCCTTTTCTGCTTCTGCTTTCCCGATTGCAGTGATCCTCCCTGTGATGCCTTAACCGTGTTACCTGACCCTATCGCTTTGGAAAGGGATGAATCGAAAACTTCCTCTCTCTCTCTCTCTCTCTCTCTCTCTCTCTGCCAAGAATAGGTAGCGTGCTTCTCTCAAATAGTCGTTTCGTTCTGCGCAATAACGATTGGTAAGTTAATGGCCAATTTAGCTTACCAGCACCTCAGTGTAGGAAGAAGGAAGCGAGTTTTAGTTTGAGGGAAAGGAAGTGTTTAAAAAAAGGGGGGGGGGGGGTGGGGGGAGTTACCTATAAACATTTTAGGCACAATATATATACATGTGTGTAGCATACGAGAATATTGCAATATATATCAAACCAACATTAAGAAAGTATTATAGTATATATATATATGTTCATGCATACTCACACTTATACATATGCTCCCAAAGATGTGTATGGCTCCCATTGCAAACAGTGAAGTAGAGGGTTTGTGCATTGTGTAGCTTTCTTTGGTTTTATGTTTGTAAGACAATAGGAGATTGCCATGTGTCTATGGAGAAATGCCGTGAGATTCGTCTTTTTACCTGGGAGGTGGGTGAGACATTAGGACATTCCCATGTGTCCCTATGTTATTTAGGATGTGTCTGGTAATCTGTGCCGGTGTCAGCTCATTTTCAGTTAGGTTCGACCTGAGAGACTGTGTCTCTGGGCAGTCTAGTAGGTAGTGCTCGATGGGCTGGATTGCCTCACAGTCACAGTACTGACATAACCTGCCCTCATTACCTATCATTTGCCAGGTGCACAGGTATCCTAGCCTTAATCTGTGTGTGATGACTGAGAGTTTTCTAGTGGTTTGTTTTGCGATGTCATGCGGCGTTAGATTTGTGACATCCACATACCACTTGGACGTTCGTGAATCTTGTAGATAGTGACGTCGTACTTCACTGTCTTCTTGGAGTTTGGCATAGCTTTTAGCCATATCCTTTAGGTGTGTTGTGGATGGTTGCACTTTTATGCTTACTTTACTGCTGCTGAGGGCACTTTTGGCTAGGATGTCTGCTTCTTCATTTCCCTGGATTCCCACATGGCTGGGTATCCAGTTTAGTGTGACTCTCCTGCCAGCAGCTTGATGTGACTTGGCCACTGATTTTATGGCTGTTATCAGTGTCACATTTTCTTTTGGATTTGTCGCTTTGATTGCGAATATTGCTCCTTTTGAGTCGATATGCACTGTTGTGTGTCCTTCTTTTAGATTGGAATTTTCTAAGGCTTTTAAGATTGCCATTAGTTCTGCTTGTAGTATGGAGGCATTGTTGGATAGCCTCCAGCTTCCTTTGAAGTCTTGGGCAGCCACTGCTGCTGCAGTTCCTGGAGCTTTTGGATCAACTGAGCCATCTGTGTAATATGTGTTTTCAGCTGCTGTGCTCCTGATTGCTTCTTCAGCTGCATTTTTCATCTGTGCTGCTGTGCACAGTGCTTTGTTTGCCGGTAGTATTGTGAAGTTATACTGGATTGGGTCTTCGACCCAGGGAGGTGGTTTTTAGTATCCCTCAGGTGGGACATCCTTTGTTATGTGTTTCACTGTGGCCTGCATACCCAGTTCTCTCAGTGTCTGGAGTATACTGCCCGCATAGGTTTTGGGCGGGTCTAGCTCTTCATGCAGGTTTATACATGCTTGCATTTTGTTTTTGTGTGGTCCATTTCTGTCGTTTCTGATGGTTTTGCACAGAATGGCAATATTTCTTTGGCCTGTCCTGTACTTGAGAGACTGTAGTTGTGTCTCTGCCCTCAAGAGACAAATTCTTGTCCACATTGGGGCCATCCAAGTAATACGTCTCATTGCATTATTTTGGATGACTTCCAGCCTCTGCTGTTGATCCTTTCTGAGACTTGTCAGGACTGGTGCTGCATATTCTACTTGTGCTCTGATGGTTTGTATGTAGAACCTCCTGAGCAGATGGTATGTTGCACCTTTTTGTAGTGATGTGATTCTATTTAGGGCATTAAGCCCTATTTTTGTTTTGGCCTGTATTTCCTTCTCAGGAGATAGTGAATCTGCAATGCAGACTCCCAGATATGTGTAGCTATCCACCCAGTCTATGATGTCTCCTTTCAGTAGAAGGTGAAGGTTGGGTGGATTTCGATCATGTTTTATTGCCATGGCTTTTGTCTTGTTTCCGTTGATTTTGACTCCCAGTTGTGTGCACTTGTCCTCAAGTTTTTGCAAGGCTTCTTGCATCTTTTGGAGTTGTCTTTGAGGGCCGGAGCTGACGATGCAAACATCGTCAGCATATATGAAGACCTCTACTCCTTGTGGTAGCTCGAGACAGGCTACATTTTCCATAAGGACATTGAATAAGAAGGGGCTTAGAATGCCCCCCTGTGGAGTGCCGTTTTCAAGAGAGTAGTATTCTGACATTCTGCCTTGGAACACTACTCTTGCTTCTCTGTCTTGCATGTATCCTTTTGTCCATGTAAGCAGGTTGCCTTTGATCCTCTTTCGGACTAGGGAGGAGAGGATGGTTGCTGCATTGGCCAGTTCATATGCTTTTTCTAGATCTAAGAATATTTGTGCATGTTTCTTATGCAAAGTGATTATTTTCCTTCCGTTTTTTCTTTGTTAGGGGGTTTTAATATTCTTATCCTTTTCCATTTTTTGTCTCATTGTTTGAAATTATAGTAGAAAACGTTTGTTTTCTAGCAGATCATACATTCCTCTGACTTTTAATTCTAACTTGGCTTCCTTTATGGGCATTCCTGTTTTTTCTTGAAGTAATTTTAATTCTGTGTTGTATATATAATACATACACTCTTTAGATCTTGCATGGTGATTTTGCCCGCAGTTCACACACTTTGGCTCATCGCACTTCCACTGTGTGGAATGTTCGTCAGATCCACAGTATGCACATACCGCTGTATTACGGCAGTTTTTCTTTGTATGTCCATATTTACTACAGTTTTAGCACTGTAGTGGTTTTGGAACGCACGGTCTTAGTTCTCTGCTTTGGCCCATAATTTTAATTTTTAAAGGTAATTCTTGGCCGTCAAACTTTATTTTTGCTATTCTGAGAGTTTTTCCATTACTTCTTCTACTGTATATGTTGTAAATTTCGCAATTTTGGACATTATTATATCTCTTTTTAAAGGAATCTAGCAATATATTTTTTTTCTAAAGGTTCTTCATCATCAGGGAGTACATTGGTAATCAATATTTTTTATTGTTAAGTAATTTTCTGATTGGCTTCTAGTTGTGGTTTCAATTAACCACTGTTTGGTCTTATATTAGTCTGAAATGACTTTCTGCAGTTGAATGTCGATTCAACAAAAAGTTTTCCAGTTTCAATGCCGATATTCTGTTTTCGGTTTCCATAGTAAGGAATCTTGACCAACTTCCACTACCAAAGAGGGAGTCGAAATGGGTCAAGGTTGGATCAACACGATATCTGTTTTTTCTTGTTGGTCTATATGGTAACCAAGTTTTGATACCTTCCTGCTCTTCTCTAACTGGGGTGTCTTGGGGATAGTCCGTTGCCATGCCAGAAGTCATAGTGGGGTTTGGTGTATTTTCCATAGAATAATAATAATATTTTCGTCCAGGATGAGGTCCCTCTCACCAGGGAGGCCCAACTGGGGGAGGAGCAATATTGTTACATAGTGGTAACTGCTCTGGGACCCTCAGCAGCAGTAAAGTAAGCATAAAAGTGCAACCATCCACAACACACCTAAAGGATATGGCTAAAAGCTATGCCAAACTCCAAGAAGAGAGTGAAGAACGACGTCACTATCTACAAGATTCACGAACGTCCAAGTGGTATGTGGATGTCACAAATCTAACGCCGCATGACATCGCAAAAAATACAAACCACTAGAAAACTCTCAGTCATCACACACAGATTAAGGCTAGGATACCTGTGCACCTGGCAAATGATAGGTAATGAGGGCAGGTTATGTCAGTACTGTGACTGTGAGGCAATCCAGCCCATCGAGCACTACCCACTAGACTGCCCAGAGACACAGTCTCTCAGGTCGAACCTAACTGAAAATGAGCTGAGCAAACCCAGGGCAACAAGAAATTACCAGACCAACCCAACAATCCTAAATAACCCCATAAGGGAACCACATGGGAATGTCCTAATGTCTCACCCACCTCCCAGGTAAAAAGACGAATCTCACGGCATTTCTCCATAGACACATGGCAATCTCCTATTGTCTTACAAACATAAAACCAAAGAAAGCTACACAATGCACAAACCCTCTACTTCACTGTTTGCAATGGGAGCCATACACATCTTTGGGAGCATATGTATAAGTGTGAGTATGCATGAACATATATATATATACTATAACACTTTCTTAATGTTGGTTTGATATATATTGCAATATTCTCGTATGCTACACACATGTATATATATTGTGCCTAAAATGTTTATAGGTAACTCCCCCCCACCCCCCCCCCCTTTTTTTTTTTAAACACTGTTCCTTTCCCTCAAACTAAAACTCGCTTCCTTCTTCCTACACTGAGGTGCTGGTAAGCTAAATTGGCCATTAACTTACCAATCGTTATGCGCAGAACGAAACGACTATTTGAGAGAAGCACCTAACCTATTCTTGGTGGCAGAGAGAGAGAGAGAGTAGAGAGAGAGAGAGAGAGAGAGAAGAGAGAGAGAGAGAGAAAAAGTTTTCGAATTCATCCCTTTCCAAAGCGATAGGGTCAGGTAACACGGTTAAGGCATCACAGGGAGATCACTGCAATCGGGAAAGCAGAAGCAGAAAAGGAATACCTAAAATCTCTCGAGTTAACTTTCATTAGACAAGCCTACCTGAATGCTGCCAGTCACTGAATTCGTTTCAACTAGCTTTGAAACGGTCAAGGTCACGGCAATGTGGCACAGCTATAGTAGATTCATATCAACAGTGCATCTGATGTCAAGGCCAATCCCTTAAGATGCTCCTGATTGGCTGCTGATAAGCCAATGACAGCCAGCAGGGCTGGAAACTCTCAGTCTCTTTCGAGAGTTTACATAGGCAGGATGTATGTTCCACCTCCCTGAGGATGCGTCTTTCAAAAGTATCCCTCAGGAGAGGTGGAACATACATCTTGCCTAAGTGAACTCTTGAAAGAGTTTCCATCCCTGTTATTGGCTTATTAACAGCCAATCAGGAGCGTCGTAAGGGACTGGCCTAGGCATCAGATGCACGGTTTTTTTATGTTTGGGCTGTGATCCCTTACTTATAGGTAACCAAATCCTTGTTGGGTTCCCGTCTCAGTAACTAAAAACCAAAGTCTGTGGCATGTTTT
>NC_061090.1:18526040-18554962 GCF_015104395.2 Macrobrachium nipponense | reverse complement strand
CTGTGGCATGTTTTCGTAAGAGTAGTGACTAGGTAAGTAACTGGCTGATATGAAAGACATTGCCAAATTGAATTGAGAAGATCTAGCTAACATTAGCAGCCGGAACATGAATCTAAGAAAAGAAAAACAAAGTATTAATATCAAAAGACAAAAATGATAGTAAAGAAACACACATGGAATCAGAGAAATTTGTTTCAAGTAATTAGAAATTAATTTCTTGGTATAATGTTAGAAATATCTAATCGTTCCGGCCAGCCCTAGGAGAGCTGTTAATCAGCTCAGTGATGGTCTGTTAAAACTAGTAAATACTTACGGAGAAAGAGTAGGCGATCGAATAGACAGACGAATAAGGACATTAATAAAAAATGCCCAAAGAGCGGAGTGAAGTGAACAAAAATTCAGTTGGTAGTATAGTATCGTGACCTGAATTAAGTGCTGCTAATGGACTCCTCAAGAATGACTTGCGGTTATTTTTCTGAATATAGAAAGGACGGAGAGGATTAATCTGCGATTTGCGGGAATTTTAATAACTCCTCTTCCGTGACGTATTAACTGTCGCCTCGTGAATTGGCCTTAATGGTTTTTACATATTTATGGTTTGGGAACTCCATTAATTTTTAACCTCGAAATCATCTACCCATAAGGCACGTCACTGTAGCACTCTTCATTCCTTTTCTTTTTTCATTATAAGTTTTAGGACACTTTAGTGATCAAATAAATTCTACAAAATACTTTAGCCAAAAGTTTGGTCATTGATTTTGCAAAAACACGTTAGTAGCTACGACTAAGTCAGGATAAACATTTCACGAGCATCTATTCGTTCATACAAGTGGTACTTATTGAAACTATTGAAAACCATATTTTTATTTCTTGTCCAAACTGGATGGTAGTGGTCGGCCGGTTATTGAAATTAAGCTTCATGAACATTGTCGATTATGATTCGTGTCGAACATTTCAGCGTTTTGGATTTGCATATGAAATAACCATTCCATCTATTTAAAATGACTTGCCAACAGAGATGAACGAACATTTTTCACAAACTGTCTTTATTTTCACAAACTGCCTTTAGTATTTAACTAACGGACTGGTGAGACGCAAATTCATTTTGTTACCTGCCAAACTGACAGTTCTAAGTTATTGAGAGCCACTCTTGATAATCCATGTCTCTAACAGGAGACTTTTTAAGACTTTGTTTTCCAAATGTTCATTACATTTAAATCGCTAATTTAATATATAATTTTATTGTCTGTTTCGCGTTTGACTTCGAATTTGATACTGGGCACCTATGTATCCAATTTTGACAGAAAATCGTTAAAAGTGCTCCATCGGTGATCTCAAAATATTTGATAACATATCTCATCCACATCTATGAACAGATGCACATGAGGGCATGCGCACCCATACATACCCCCCCCCCCCATACATACACACACACACACACATCTATACATATATATATATATATATATATATATATAATATATATATATATATATTATTCGTCCCTGGTAATTCGACGTCGGTTAAATTGCCTCTGGACAATTCGTCGTTGCTCAGTTCGTCATCAAGCCAATTCAATGCGTCAGTCAAATTCGTCGGAAATATGAAAATGGGAAAACCAATTACCTGTATTCAAAAATAATAGATATTTAAAAATTAAAATAAACAAAAAACAAGAAACAAGCGAATTATATGGACAATTTAAAAATAAAAATTTAAGTTTGGGAGCAATTGCTTTTAAAAAATGAATCTTCTGGCTTGAATCATATTTTCCCATGACATTTTTTATACGGAAGTTCACGTCTCTGTATTTTTTCTTTTGGATTGGTTCTTTGCCTTGGATAAATTCCTTCAATTTGGCACCGACACACATTTCATCACATTTAAGCATCCTACCTATTGAGTTTGCAATTATCTGGATTGGCTAAAATTCACTGTGTTTCAGAGCGCTATGGAAGGCTTTCCAGTTAGGAGCAATTCCCAACAAACATCGATCCCAAACATTCCAGACAGATAAAGGAAAGGGATGTTCAAGGCGTCGCCTCCTTCGTCCTCTTTCTTTAGCTGGTCCAATATAACTATTTTCAAAATTGAATACAACTGCCTCTGGAATATCATCATCCTCATCTGCAAGTTGTTCATATCCATCTATAACATCATCAACAGGCGGGAACGCAAGGGCAACAAAACAGCGCATTTTTAGACCAAAAATATCATCTTCCTCATGTCTTCATTTCAATCCTTCTTGCGCAACATGCCTGTACACATTTTGTCCTAAATGAAACAGGTAACATGATAAATTCGACTAAGGGAACGATTGCACAAATCCGTCATGGGCTGCTTTTCGAAATCCATAATTATATTTTCAAGTCCGTCATTCTTCATTAATTCGTTTAATCTGCCAAAATGCCTACACTATGTGTTTTGACTTCTATAAGGGACCAGTGCATACAATCGCGGGACATAGAAACTATTGATTCGAATGTGCACCACATATAACAGAAAACAATTTACTACAGCAGCACTTGAATGTTGCATCTGCCGGCCAGTAAGTGTATTGTTTTAACTGTCGAAGTGCTTCGTTTTCAATATTCTATCCCAGTCATATTCACATGATGTTGAGACCCAACATTTGCAAAGTGGGTGGCGGGATGCATATTTCCCAAGTCTGGAAGAGTTTTATGGGATGGGGAAAATTAGGATCCAATCAAAGCGCCGTCGGAGCTGATGCCACCTGGCGTCACAAGCCACGCCTTTTAGCTACACTCGGTCTCATAGCCATTACTGCCAGTCACAATGCCGAAGAAAAACTTCCCCATTTCACAATTTATGACTTGTATGACCTATATATTTTAGTCAGATATATCTAAATTTAATGCAACACTAATTCAACAAACAATATATTAAGCGTTATTGGCTTCTCCCTCATGGTAATAGTGCTCAGTGCCTGCTAATTCTTGCTCGCAAAGTCGATATTTAGTGCATAAATACAATTTTCATCACGAGTTTAAATTATATACTTGAAAATGCGTGTTTAATACCATTTACAAAGAGTTGCGATAACATATGGGATGAATCAAACAATATATAAGATGGTAAAATTAATGGCATGGTAAAAATGATGGTATATGACCTGTAATTAGCACTACAGACTACAGGCACGAGGCCAAGAACTTCGCGGCACTTCGACTCCCACATCAACAATCTTGGACTTTGAAAGTGACGATTTTAAAACCATGGAGCATGGAACGTTTTTCAGGCGTTATTGCCTGTTGTTTCAGGCTATAAAAAGGTATTATGTACAGAACGAAAATAATAACTGCCTTATGCTTAAAAGAAATGTGGAGGATACAGTTTTGATGACAAATTTTTGGACCCCATAGGCGTAGGGGGATAGTGCCGTCAGTACACCTCATTCGGTGCAATGTAGTTGGTTGGTATATAAAGTTTAGGTGTAACACCAAGCACTGGGGCAGCAAAGGCCATTCAGCGCTTACTGTATAACTATGAAATTATAAGACGTGTTATATCATATAAAGCAGGTTTATTTCTTTGAGATAATGTACTATATTTTGAAGTGGGGCATTTTCTCCCAATAGTTCTTCAAGTGATATATTATATATGTTGTTGGATCTTCGTTTTCTTTCAAATTTATTGCATTCAGTTAGCAGATAACGGACTGTATTTGTGTGTAAAGTATGTATGTCCCATTCTTAATCTTGTTAATATGACATCTTCACTTCTTTGACATTGTTGTCTATTCCAAGATTTTACAGATGATTTAATATGCTTTAATTTATGATTTAATTCTAGCCATTCTTTTTCCCATTTTTATTGACAGTATTCATTTATTGTTGTTTTAATGTCATTGTAAGGTATTTGTATTTTTTTGATAGACTCATTTTTTACTGCCCTTTTGGCTTCTTTATCCACCTCTTCATTACCCTTTATGCCTACATGGGAAGGCACCCAACATAGTTTTATATTTATAGATTTCCGTTTTACTATTATATCTATCCACTCCCTTATTTCTTCAATTACGGGATGAGAAACTGTGTATTGTCTTAGCGCTTCTAAAGCACTGTAAGAATCCGTGTATATTACAAAGGTATCGTTTGCCTTTCCCACCATAAAGGTATGTTTTATAGCCTCTAATATAGCATTTATCTCTGCAGTGAATATCGAGCATATTTTTGGAATTTTTTAACCCCTTATTTTATTTTATAACTTTTACTACAGCATAGCCTACACCCTCCTTCGACTTGGAACCATCTGTATAAATACTAATGTCCCGTTTATGTTTTTCCTGGTGTGACAGAAATTCACTCCTTAATTGTGCATCTGTTACCTTCTTATTAAATGATTTTTACAGATTTCTGTTTTAGCATGTCTCCACGGAGGTATTTTAGGAGTGGTTATTTTTGATATGCTACTTGTTCCTAATTTTAGATGTTCTATATCAGATTTAGTCTATTCTCCAATGGTTTAGAGGCTCTTGGTTTATTGTCATAATTATTTGTTATGTTTTTCATATATTTGGTGTTTGGATTATCATTAAGGTTATTCATTTTAGCTATATATTTTAATCCTATTTCTTCTCTTCGTACTTTCACGGGATCTATTCCTGCTTCTACATACAGACTTTCCACGGGGGAAGTTCTGTAGGCTCCAGTGCATAGTCTAATACCCATGTTATGTATGACATCCAGTTTTGTTAATAGGGTTTTAGAAGCACTACTATATAGTTGATATGCATAACCAAGTTTACTTAGACAAATAGCATTATATACTTTTATCAGAGAGGTTCTATCAGCACCCCAGTCATTATGCGCAATTACTTTTATTATATTTAAGGATTTTCTCACTTTTATCGCCAGTTGTTCTATATGTTCTTTAAATGTAAGTTTTTTTTATCAAGTATTACCCCGAGGAATTTTATCTGATCATCATATTCAATTATATCATTATTTATGAATAAAGTAGGAATTAATTTCTGTTTTCTTGATCTTGTAAATCTGACTGCTTTTGTTTTTTTGCGGTGAAAATTTAAAACCCTTGTTATCGGCCCATTTTTTTACCCTATTTATGGCTGCTTGCAATCTATTGGTTATGTCCAGCGCTTTCTCACCACTACTATATATGACGAAGTCATCTACAAAAAGGGATCCTTGGACTCCTGGTGGGATCATTTCCATTATCTCATTTATTGCTATTGCAAACAACGCCACGATTAGTACACTACCTTGGGGGATTCCTTCTTCCTGGATAACTGATTCAGAGATTTCTACCCCCACTTTGACTTTTATATGTCTTTCTGATAGGAATTCCCTAATATATTCATATAAATTCCCTCCTATTCCCCATTCTATCAATTTTTTAAAAATTCTTCCCCTCCAGGTGGTATCATATGCTTTCTCTAAATAAAAAAATACTCCTATTGTTTGTTTTTTACCAACCATTGCAATTTGTATCTCTCTTGTAATCATTAAGAGGGGATCTATGGTACTTTTATTTTTTCTGAATCCAAACTGTCTGTTTGACAATAGCTGTTTGTTTTCTAATACCCATATCAATCTGTTATTCACCATTTTTTCAAATATCTTGCTTAGACAACTAGTTAGGGCTATTGGCCTATAGCTGCTTGGTGACTCTGGGTCTTTTCCTGGTTTTAAGCCTGGTATGATTAAAGATTCTTTCCAGGTTTTAGGCATGTTGTGAGAATGCCATAATTCATTTAAAATTTCTAATAAAAAGGTTTTGCTTTCATCTGGTTAATTTTTTTATCATTTCATATCTAATATTGTCTTCCCCTGGATCTGTTGGACTTGCAAGTTTCAGGGCATTTTCCAGTTCTTCCATGGTGAAAGGAAGATTGTAGTTTTCCTGATTATTAGATTTTATTGGTATTGGGACATAATTTTTAATTTTCAATTGGAATTTCTTTGTATAATATGAGATACTCGATGTTTTGGCGAAGCATTTACCCAATTCATTTGCTACTAGTTTGGGGTTTGAAATATAGTTGTTTTCTACTTTTAATATAGGTACTGGTTCTGGCCGATATCTACCCTGCAGTTTATATATTTTCTTCCAGATTTCTTTGTCTTGTGTTTTAGAATTTATATTATTAATATATTTTTTCCATGAATTTCTTTTGGCTATCTTGAATATTCTTTTCTGCTTTGCTTTAGCTCTCAAATATGCAATTCTATTGACATCACATTTATGTCTCAGATATCTCCCAAAGCATGTTCTCGTTATCTTCCTTGCTGCTTTACATTCCTCGTTCCACCAGGGTACCAGTGGTCTAGTCGGATTGCCTGAGATAACTGGAATAATTTCATTGGCTTTATCATCTATTGTTTTTACTAGATGTTCATAAGCATCTATGTGGTTTGTAAAGTCTGATAGTTTTTTGTTAATTACCGTTTTCTCTTTATATAAATTCCAATTTGCTTCCTCCATTTTCCTCTTCGGTATATATGTTATATTAGTATTACTTTTCAACTCAATTTGTATTGACCAGGGGTCACTCCCGAATAAATTATTATTCACTTTCCAACTGAAATCTGTGGCAATTTCTGGGGAACATAACACAGTGATGTCTATTGCAGATGTGGTATTATGATGAATATCAAATCTGGTTGGAGAACCATCATTTAAAATAATCAATTTTTTTTATCTATAAAATCTAGGAGAATATTTCCTCTCCTGTCAGATGATGTACTTCCCCACATGGGATGTTTGGCGTTAAAGTCACCTACTAATAAGTAAGGTTTTGGTAATTGTTCTATTAGATTTTCTAAATCTTCCACTTGTAATGGTCTATCATTTCCAAGATGATCTATTAAGCGACTTTCTAAAGACGGTTCCATATATATTGAGCATATGGTTATTTTTTTTCCAGGAATACTTGAACTGCACATGCCTGTATTAACGAGTTAATCCTAACAGGTTGGCATTTGATTGAAGAATGCGTTATGATTGCAGTTCCTCCTTGACTGTTGTCATTTAAAATTTGTGTTGATTTCCACACTTTATAATTTATGCCAGCATTGAGAACATGTTTACCTATTTTAGTTTCCTGTAAAGCAAATGATATTTGCATTACATTCTCTAATTAATGATTTTAAGTTTTCATTATTTGATACGTATCCTCTAATATTCCACTGTAAAATAGACATTTTAAGAAGGTTTTGTGTTTTGTTTTAATATCTTTATTTGTTTTCCTGAACTTTGTATTTTATTGAAGTTGTATAATTTTGCTGTACTTTGTTCTTCTTTTGGTGGGTGATGTATTTCTGCTGTTGTTTTCTTTATTGGCTGAAGAGTCTCGGATGTTCTTTTTAATATAGGTGCATTTAAATGGCTTTTGATCCTGGGTTCTATTTCAATACTTTCTTCAATTTTATCTGATATTTTAACTTTCTCTTTTATTTGGGTTTCTCTTTTTTCATTTTTTGTTGGCAAGCAATTTTCGTTGACTCTGTCTTGTCGGTATTCATTTTTTTCCATATAGATTTTTGGTCTTACTGATTGTATAATTTGTTTTTTGGATTTGGGTGGGGTTGTCCTCCAAATTCATCATGTCTTCATGCATTTCTGGTGTTGGTAATATATTAGATAAATTTGCGTTACTTATATGTTCTGTAGCTTCTGAGCTTGAATTTTGGGCCTTTATATTATGAGTATTTTCTGTTTGATTTATACCGTATAATTTTGTAGGAATTTGGTTTTGCACTTCTTTATTTACTACCTCTTTATATGTGTTTTTCCTTGCTGGATCTTGTAAACCTCTTACTTTTATTTCTACCTTGGCTTCTCTTATTGACATTCCACTTCTTTCTTGTAAGATTTTTAATTCAGTGTTGTATAAGTAATATGCGCATTCCTTTGATCTTGAGTGGTGATTCTGACCACAATTTATGCAAATTGGGTTTTCACAGTCCCATTTTGTTGTGTGGTTGTATGATCCACAACATGCACATCTTGGAGGTTCTCTACAATTTTTATTTGAATGGCCATATTTACTACATGATTTGTACTGTAGTGGTTTAGGGATATATGGTCTTAACTCTCTCGTCTGCCCTAATACTTTAATTGTTGAAGGGAGTTCGTTTCCTTCAAATATCAATTTAGCCATTTGTATATCTATTTTTGAATTTTTCCTACTTGGGATATCATAAATGTCACAATCTTCAATGTTTTTATATCTTTTCTTAAGCGAGTCCATCAAAATATTTTTATCTATTAATTCGTCGTCATTATTTGGCAGGATTATAGTACCACAAATACTATTAAGTTTATTATGCTTGGTGAATTTTATTTTTGTGTTATCTATGTTCGTAATTTGTAAGTAATTTTCTGATTGGGCTTTAGTAGTGGTTTCCACTATCCATGTATTGGTTTGTGTTTGACGAAATTTCATGTTTTCTGTTGGGTATCTGGTCAGTAAATAATTTTCAAATTTGAAATTTGAAATTTTGTTTTCACTTTCTATTTTCAAAAATCTTGTCCAACTGTCCTTTCCAAAAAGTGATTCAAATAAAGCTAGAGAAGGGCTAGGCTGGAATTTTCATTTGACAAATCTTTTTGGCCTAATAAAAGGCTCCATAGTTGCTATATTTTGGATTGAAGTGTCCAAAAGGGTGTCCTTGTTCGTTTCCAGGATCAGATGGTTATCTAGTGTCAACGGGGATTTACCCCCAAACAGTTTTCCGGGGGACTGAGTTCCATTGTCAATTTCCATTTTTTCTTTTTATTTTGAAATTACAGAGAAACCAACTGCAAGTCATGGAAAAAACTGGGTCTACTCTCAAAGACTTCCCCTTCACCAAAGACACATAGCAGAGACCAACTCCCATATGTCCACTCCCTACCCTACCCCGAAGAGATGGTTCTATCATAACATGATTGGCTCAAGTGTAAGCAAAACCCGCTTGATTGGACCGAGGGCATAGCTAGTATGCAATCATCCCCACTCATGTTATTTTAGAGGGCAATCCGGATAAATTGCCGAGAGTCCTACCCTGGAGACTATACCTCCCCGGATTCCGTAGGTAAGTCCCCACAGGTAGTCCCGCCCCAATAAATATTGATGTAGAATCACATCAATATCCTCAGGGTCCAAACATATTCAAGTGGCGGACCAAACCACTATAGTCCCTGCCATTTGGATCACCAGTAAAGCCTAGTTCAGAGACCCAGCACCTACCTAACCTGCGCAAGAGTTTTAGTGGAGGACAGCTAGGGGGAGCAACTGAGTGAAATAAGAAATCGGTTTTTAAAAAGCAAAAACCTGAGTGGGGATAAGGCAATGTTTAAAAGAAAAAAAAAGATTGGAAGATGATCAAGTAAGAGAAAAATTGAGACATTTAATTTCAAACGAGGAGATAATTCTCCCAGTTCGAAAGCCCTCTTGCCCGCTACGCAGTTTCAACCATAGGTTGGAAATGTGTAACTCCGTCAAGGCAGTATCAACTTAATAGGGCGGTGTAATGTAGGCATTACTTAAGGTTCTTTGCAGCGTCCCTTCGGCGCCTAACTGCAACTACTTTCATTCATTTTACTGTTACCTCCGTTCATATTCTCTTTCTTCCATCTTATTGTCCACCCTCTCCTAACAATTGCTTCATAGTGCAACTGCTTTGAGGTTTTCCTCCTGTAACACCTTTTAAACTTTTATTGTCAATTTCCGTTTCAGCGCTGAATGGCCTTAGTTGCCCCAGTGCTTGGCATAATGCCACAAATCTATATGTAAAAAAAAATCTATGCACTTAATTTAAGGCATACATTTGGCCACTGAGTGTGAGCTTGTATGAAAAAATAGTAGTATACTCATGCTACCGTTGTCCCTGGCTTTAATTAATATTTGCATTAAATTTTTTGTTAAAAGAGTTGGAAAAAAAGAGTCATCCATAATTACTTTAAAGCCTATCGCAATTCTAATAAATTTATACATCAATTCTGCTCTAGTTCCAGCTTAGTAAAGAGTCTACTGTAACGCCGTAAATAGGTAGTATTCTGTACTCCTATAATTGCTAAAAGTATTACATACTAATGAAATACACATTTTGATTGCACAACCTCTATGAATGACAAGTACGAAAGGTTTGCCTAAAAATATTAAAATAAATTAAATAATCAGTGTTTTCTTTATACACAATGTTTTTTAAGAAAAAATCACGTAAGGGCTTGCTAAAAATATTCAATACTGAATTATATTATCACTTTTTATTTATTTGTACTCAATGTATGAAAAGTAAAAATCAAAAGCAAAAATTTTTCAATAAAAACTTTTTATATATTCGTACACAATGAATGAGAAGGACCAATCAGGTAAGGACAACTGGAAGGTTTTATGAAAACGGAATCCACCTCAAAAAGGCAATTATTTACTACAGCTTATCAAGTACACCTTGAAAAACAACCGTATTCA
The DNA here is from genome assembly GCF_015104395.2 of Macrobrachium nipponense. Lineage (NCBI taxonomy): Eukaryota > Metazoa > Arthropoda > Malacostraca > Decapoda > Palaemonidae > Macrobrachium > Macrobrachium nipponense. The sequence goes on along the minus strand of NC_061090.1, from coordinate 18,544,524 downwards.
GATTACCTACTGACAGGATGAGTTTGTCACGTAACTATATTTGGTTACAGTTGGCTAACGTAGATCGATCACCAAAAACAACAATACCGTAGGTTTCCTTAGGGCACTAAGCTCTTGAAATAATTTAATGAATGAAGCTGATACTGCGTCCCTGTAAATAGTAGGGACTATATTAGTCTGATTCCTGTTCATGGCCTAGTAATGATCAGTATATTGGTTTTATACAACGTGCAGTAATGTGCATTACTACGAAATAGCATATGCCCATAGAAATCCGTAGTGTAAGCCTACTCCCTCTCTCTATCTTCCCCTACAAACAGGTCAGATACCATCATTTTTACCATCTTGTATATTGTTTGATTCATCCCATGAGTTATCGCAACTCTTTATAAATGGCTTTAAACGTGTTTTTTCATGTAAATAATTTAGAAATTCGCGATGTGAAAATATTTACCTAGAGGGAGAAGCCAATAACGCATAAGATATTTCACGGTGTATCTCATTTGAAGAATATATTGTTGTTAAATTAGTGTTGCATTATGTTTAGATATCTGACTAAAATGTAATGCCATACAAGCCGTAAACTGTGAAATTAAGAAGAAAGTATTTCTTAGGCATCGTGGCGCGGCAGTAATGGATATAGGACTAAGGAGTGAGGAGGGAGCTAAAAGGCGTGGCTTGTGACGTCATGGATCAGCTCCACGCGCTCTAATTGGTCCTAATTTTCCCCATCCCTAAACTCTTCCAGACTTGGGAAATATGCTGGCAGGATAGCTGGAATCAGCTTCCCTCCAACGCCTAATAATCTATCTTAGTAATAGGGGCATCACGAGATAAAATGGATTAAACTTTAATATTGAAACGGTGATCCTTGCATTTACCGACGCAGCAGCTGCAGCGCGATTATGGATCCCAATTTTCTTAAGCTATTTGTAGTTTTTATTTGTACGAAACCTCGCCTTGCACGCACGATATCGTAGATCCACTCTGATTCCGCTAATATTTTGTGTATATATAATTTTCATGTGGGTAGACGTACTGGATAAATCAAACTCGATCATTTATTCTAAACAATTTGTATATACAACTGTCCAACGACTATTAATCAAACGATAATATTTTTCTTGGAGTATTATGATTATTTCTTTGTAATTTCCATGATACACTTCGCTTTCAAGTCCAAGTCTGTTTTGAAAGCTTAGCACCACCTCACATTTCAATTGCTTGTTACCCATGATGCATCAGTCAAATGCACACAAATGTTTCCGCAGACTCGAAATGCTGTGCTGGTAAAAATGATTTCCGCCAATGGGTGGGAGGGCAATCTAGTGTAACCAACACAGCAAATTGGACTTTAGATGAGAAGATATCTAGCCTTTAAGAAATCAAGTGTACAACAAGCTCTATATTTTGCAGCGAAGAATTCTTCGTTTTCGTTATTGCTGTGATCATTGAAATAAATTCATAGAAGTAATGTATTACGTACTGTATAGCAAGAAAAAAATAAAACCTCTTGCAAACAATGTATGTTTTTAATACCATTAGTCAGTAACTTATTTAAATGGTTATATTACTGTGCTCAAATATGGAACAGTGCTACTAATACATGTAGTTTGCTACCTACTTGGGCATTGTACTCAATCATAGCTAACCATTAATTCTTTTATAAATAATCTAAGCAAAATGTGATTATAATTGTAATCTAATCATAATAGAAAAAATACAAACACTAATGATCATAATGCAATCATAATCAGAAAAAAGGTGTTAAAATTCCCCCTTTCTAATACCTTTTTGGTCACAGCTGTCCATCTCTTTTTAGTTTATCCTAATCTCCCTCCTCCCAACACTTGCAAATTATATACTCCTCCTACCAACCTACCGCTTTCCATTCTTTCCACTTGACAGAATCATCTCAATAGACTCTTATGCACTCTTTCACCTGAATAAGCCTTTCTCCACTCCATCAATACATCTTCACATTTTGAACCATTACATTAGGTATGCTTCATACATGGACCTGAAAACTGAAAGAAGCCTATGATAGATCTGATTCAGAGGCAATGTGGAGGGTGTTGTTAAGGATCCACAGTATAGAGGGTAAACTGTTCAGAGCAGTAAAACGTTTCTGTGGTGGAAGTGAAGTATGTGAATGTGAGTGAAATGGTTAAGAAAATAAATATGTCGTATGGTGACGTCATAATGAGCTTAAAGTTATTATGATTTATGTCTGTTTGGTATTAATGTAATATTTATTTCTTGTTTTTACCCAGGAGATGGGACTTTGTCTCGGAAACGTCGCTAGCCAATAAAGTAAACCAATAAAGTGAAACAGGCCCGGGTGGCCTGTGTCACTTGTTAAGGGGTGGTTTCGGCTTTTTAACCCCAGTTTTGCCGGTTTCACTTCACAAATCATGAAGATAGAGCATTAAATGTAATTGTGGACAATTAGCAACAACAGCAGTAGATTTTTCTAAGTATTTGGGAAAGAAATATTTTCAGATGATGGCAGGAAGAAAGCATTTGGGAGTGAATAATTTCAGATGATTGTAGAAAGAAAGTACAAGTGTCACAGATCAGGTGAAGCAAGCAAGGTGTGTGTACAAGATTAAGAGGAGACCTGAGTGTCTTTAGAAGTGAAGGTTGCAATTCATGAAATAATTGTTGAACCAACTCTCCTGTACAGAAGGGAGGTGTGGATTTTAAATGTAAATGAAAGAATGAACGTGAAACCAGAAATGAATTTTTTCGTGACCAAAGCATATGTTAAGCTACGAATACCGTTCAGTTTTGGATGCATTATGCCTTCGTTATAACATATACCTGAGGGGCATTGTATTCAAACAGTGCTATCGTACCGGCCACGACTCGAGCTGTGCCCTGGTTTAGAAGCAGTGATAGATAGTGACTTTGACCATCCGAATATACATGCATAAAATAAGTATAATATATATATATATATATATATATATATATATATATATATATATATATATATATATGTAAGTGTTACATAATAAAAATATGGAATTTTATTCCATATATATAAAAAACTAAAACTACGATTAATTAAAACCAGTGACCCAAGAGGTCAACCAGATTGCTTGCAGGAATGTGATCAGACCAGAGACAATAAAGTATGCTAAGATGACGTATACAATAAAGTAAGCTAAGATGACGTGCCGTCACCTGTGGTCCTTCATTTGTTTTGAAAACATTAGTCCAAGCTTCCTGCTTGTAACAACTACTGCGACCTATAATTCAAACGGCCTACGTGATTTGTAATGTATGTCATCTGTGTGTATGTTCGTATGTTCGAGCTACTGTCTGCTTTCTTTATGATTTGTAACCGAGATGGTAGTCAGAGTTGAATTAGCCATCATCATTGGCAGAAGCGATCAAGCCATCGTCATCTTTATTTAAGCTTCATCATGTAGATTTGAATTAGCCATCATCATTGGCAGACCTGTACAAATTTCCTCTGATCTTCATCATGTAATCTCAGAGAATAGAACTATTTTTTGTACTCAGTGTTTTCTACTAGAAACCTCACATCAGAAAGAAGATATCATCATGAGTTTAACACATCGTCGTCATAACCAAAGATGATACCGATTTCGTAAGTTATCATCAAACCCCAAGACACTCCAATGAGTATGGAAGTGCATAACCAACCGACTTAGCGTAAGATTATCGCAAGTCTAACATAACCTCATATGGCGCCTTATTATATAAGGCAACAGTCCTTTCATTGGTGGCAGCGACTTCAGAAAACAACAAGAACTCTTCAACGTCTTCCGAAGCATAACGAATAATGTATCATATCAGAAGTCAACGACGACGAAAGCAAGAGATTCTTCAAGCAACTTAGTATCATCGTTTAGTGAGTGACTTCAGAAAACAACAAGAACTCTTCAACGTCTTCCGAAGAATAACGAATAATGTATCATATCAGAAGTCAACGACGACGAAAGCAAGAGATTCTTCAAGCAACTTAGTATCATCGTTTAGTGAGCGATTTCAGCAGTGCATAACTTCAAGAAACAAACCCGACGTGTCTTCTTCCTACGGCAACGCAAGCTTCGTCTCTCATTAGAATCATTCAAGAAAACATCGTTTATTGAGCATTTCCAGCACTTCAAGAAACAAACCGAACGAGTCCTGCGGCATCGGATCTTCAAGGAATCGAATCATCCAAAAAAAACAAACAATGCACACGGGGGAAACTCAAGCCAAATCAGGTCATCCGCTAAACAGAGAAGGAGGGCCAAGGCCGCGTGTCGTTATCGGAACACCGTGACTTCCCACAAAATCAAGCTAAGTACAATCTTTTTATTCATTTGGAGTAACTGAGTGTTTCCTTTACAGGTCGAATTTTCGTTATTCCTGTGGCTGAAGTTACGAGACATTCTTAATCTTACTTTTTTACAGAAATTATCTACATCATTCGGATTTCGCTACTGCGAGCTTTTATCTTTGAGTTTCTGTTTCCAGAAGTTCTACTGAAATATCATAATCATATACTGTGTTAATTTTATCATTTTGGGTGATTATTAATTCTGTACGTAACAAATCAAATTAAACATTGAATATGCGTTTACGCAGTGGACGTCTGTATTTATACAGATGCATGGATAGGGTAGTTAGGCACCGTAATGATAAGAAAACACACAAAACAAGTGGAACATCCGCACAAATCTGGATAAATGAGAGGTAACACTATTTTGGGTCAAACAATAAAAGCTCCTTTGCAAAGTCCCGATCGCAGTTTCAGCCTTTAGTTATGCGTAAAGAATCAAATCTCAATGACTCAACTTTAAAAAATACGGCTGTATTGCAAGGAATAACATGTCTATAAACACTTTCATTAGGTTAACATTCATATAAACAAATCAACAAAATGTCTAGATGCGCTGACCTGGATCCCTCACTATTTCAAATTTTAGCAAAGAATGAAAGTACATATAGTTAATAATAACGCAATAGATAACTTGTTTTAATAGTAATCGCTCAATTCTTTATAGTTCAAGTCATTTTTACGTTCGTTGCTTTATACGTAACCACAACAAAATGCTAAAAACACAATACGTGGCCGATGGTAATAAAGAGAAGAATCCTAATTATTATAAAAAGAAATAGGTAAACAGTAGCCCTAAAAATCAGAAACAAACAAATCGTGCTTAAGCAAACTTGGTTACTGTGTCATCTAGTCAAACGGTCAGGGTCAGTCAAATCTGCCGAAGTGTTCAAAACAAAGCACATTCCACACAATAAGCGACTCTAGCAGAGCGAGGAAAAGCGATGTTAGATCATCCATGCCAATACCTTTTTGAATTAAAAAGGAATTTTCCTATGAATCACACGACCTTCTAACATATTAAAATCCGTTTTGAACAAAAAGAGACAGTTAATCAAATAACTTATATAGAATAACCAATCATTTGTCTCATAAATCGTAACATTGTTCAAGCGACCTAACAGAATTCTCCCACAGCCGCAGCACGCAAAATCTCGAGACGCATGCACCCTCGAATGCCTTACAGCGTGTAAAAAAATTTTGCTGGGATCTGAAATTTTAATCCTTCCCGACACTCTGAAATATAACGATTTCCGCGAACAAAGCCCTATACACGGTTGACTCGCAGCAACAAGTTAACACAAAACCTATACATATCATGGATACGGAAGTTATAAATATTGCATTTTTTATTGTTGCTAATTTTTAATCACGCCCAACCAGTCGTAGATGAATCTCTCTTATACTCTATCTAAAGTAATATCCATAAAGTCATTCAAGCAGAGGTGATTGAGCAGAAATTTTTTTTGTCTTTTATCTGAATACCAGGATGTTTCTCCACTAGCGAGTGATCTCTGGGGGAAACGGATGTCATTGAGAACAAATACGGTCTAAGGACAAACATAAAGCTATATACGCACCTTCGTATAGACTCCCAATGAAATTTCAAAAATAGAGATAAATGACGAAGTTGAAAAAAATGTTAGTAATAGGAGTCATTAGGAAATCAAATAGCCCATATAATTTTTCCCTCAAGCGTCATGCCAAAAAAGATCGGACTTGGCATATCTGAGTACATTTCTATCGCTTAAACAAGGAAATGATTCCCGATCGTTTTCCAGTGCCATGTACCGACGATATCTTATCTTTGTTAGGTCAGAATAAATTTTTCACCAGCTTGGACTTACTTGAAGGCTTTCACCAGATACTATTAGCTACGTGAGTGTACCTCATACACCGCCTTCAGCACACTCAGGGGACATTATCATTTTTTACGTATGCCTCTGGCTTACGTTGCGCCCCAATTACAATATAGTGTTTGGAGACTTTTTAGGGGATACCCTACATGCCTATATGGTTGGTCTTGTAATCTTTTCTAATACCTTAGAAGTACATTCACATAAACTAGAGCTAGTGCTACAGAGACTAAGACAAATAATCTCAGAGTAAAATATCTAAATGTGAGTTTTAAAAAAACCGAACATGTTTATTTACGTTTTATGTGTCTAGTCAAGGTCTTAAAGTAGTCCATGGTAAGGTGTCAGCTACTCATAACTTTCTGGTACCTATTAATGTAAGAGGGATACAGCACTTTTGCGCGGTAGTGGGTATTACAATCGTATGTAAATATGTAACTCTTCAATCATAGCAGCTCCTTTAACAGATCTTATGAAGAAGGGCGTAGATTTATTATGGTCTGAAAAGCATCAACAGGCGTTCGATATCTTAAAATTGTAATTATGCAGTTCATCTATCTTAAAAAATCCCTGATTTAAATAAGGAATTTTTTTTATTGCAACAGACGCCTCAGACCAAGGGGTAAGAGGGGTACTACTTCAGCAATATGATAAACAGTTCATCCCTATAGCTTTTTATCCATGTAAACTAAAGCCCTCTGAAAGTAAATATGCAGTAATAGGCAAGGAAGGGCTAGGTATCGTTAACTCACTAGTACATTTTAAGTTCATAATCTACGCCTATCCTGTTAAAATCCTTACTGACCATAAGTGACTTACCGAGTTTTTCAAAGGCTTTAATCACAGTCCCAAAAGAACTCGGTGGCAAATGATCATTCAGGTCTTTGGAGCCAAGTTAAGATATCTAACTGGGAAAGCTATTATCATTGCTGACGCATTATCCCGCAATCCCGCACCATCCTGTAAGGAACCATTAATTGGACTAAAAGATATAGAAACATCCGTGCCTATTGTTAAAACCGTATCTAAACAAGAAAATTCATTAACCCAAGAGATCGTGAACATTGAATACCTGGGTTGGAGCGCTGAACTGTTACAAACTGAACAAAACAAGGGCCCACAGCTAAGCAAAACAATAAACACTTCGAAAAGAAACAAGGTCAGCAGCTAAGCAAAACAATAAACACTTCGAACGGAAACAGGGTCAGCAGGTAAGCAAAACAATAAACACTTCGAAAGGAAACCCTAAAGCAAAAGTATATTTAAAGTATGTGTATCAGAATTATGTAATCAAATGTAATATTATATGTAGGTCCGTGACGAGGAAAACCTGAAGAACACAGCAGGTGACTAACGACCAGGTAGTAGTAATAATCTCTTTATACCAATTGTCCTAAACTGGTTGCATTCCAATCTATGTCATCCAGGGTTCTCTATAATGTCACAGAAACCCAAATCACTATTTTACTGGCCTACAATGCTTACAGATATAAAAAGCACATAACTGATTGTAACACGTGTCATGAAAACAAGGGACACACTAAGACACCTGTCTGTTTAAGGGCCTATCACGTGCAAAATCAATCCTTGAAAGAATACACGTAGAATTATTAACAGAGTTACGAGTCTGACAGAGGAAATAAACACCTCTTAGTGTTAATAGTTCCCTTGACACGTTATATATAATTAATAGCACTAAAAAAAACAAACACGACAATATATATATATATATAAATATATATATATATATATATATATATATATATATATATATATATATATATATATATATATATATATATATATAAATAAATAAATAAATAAAAAGTATGGATACAAGTGGAGTCGATATAATACACTCTGTAAGAAGTTGGAAGGGTTACAAATTATAATAAAAAAGGAATCACGGTAAAATCAATAAGCAAAACGTAACCATAGGTTAATAAAATATCCAAATATATATGCGTAAAGATTTGAATGCTTTGGTTTAGTAGTCCATTCAGTATTCTAGGGATATTAATGACAAATAAGCTAAAAGTTCAAACACATATCAAAACCTACTGACATATTGTCTGTCCCGGTGATTTATATTCGTAGTCAATAAAAAAGAAAATAAAAAAATAAATAAAATAAAATAAAATAAAAGAGATTTTAAAGTCAGGAAGTCTAGAAGTGAAAATGTATATCTATGGAATAATCCTATATGGATCTTACTGGGTAAATAATATATATAGAATTTGTATGGAAACCCTTTTCATTAATTTGAATAAGGAATATCTAATTTAACATAATTACATTTATTTTACAATCATGCAGATTTCCAACATGAAACTAATATATTGTTCAATTTTGGTACTGTTTTTTTTTCAGACATTCTTCTCATGTGGGTGGAGTATTAAAACAAAAAATACTCAATTTATACTAAAGTCGTATTTATTATAGCAAGTAACGTAACTCTTAGCTGGCTGAGAGCAATCTCCTGCCAGGTGACGACGTCATCAGTCCTGAAGGTGCCTGGCGCGTTTGCCGAATCATCATTGTTCCTTTTAACCTCAATAAACCGCTTGCAAAGCAGGTTGGCTGGAGAGAGGAATGCTTAGCACGAACTTCTCATGGGCAAGGCAGGACGTCAGGTACAAGTGTCTATCCGTGTGTGCAATGCAACTTTAGTTAAGGAATTGCAATTGTTTTAAAATTAATGAACAAAATAAGCAAACAGAATTTCTATAACATCAAAATGAATTAATTTTTTCTGAACCTCATAGACAATTAGAGTCAATAAATCAGCTTATGATATTGGTAAACGGACATTTAGAAGTATCAGGTCATGGATATGAAAAATTTGCTTGCAACATTAGCCTATTACAATTCAAGTAAATCACATTCATGGGAAAATGTCACATTTTCTTGAAAAACTCAGTTATATAGAAATTAGTTACATAGTGAGTTCTTTCGTAGCATCTCCTGCCTAAAAAATTAACCTCAGAGGATGCGCGCGAGAAAATTGAATATGAACCTTTTGTTAGGGGCACATAGGATCGGATTTTATCACAGCTTAATTTCAGTAAGCATAGAGAAATACAGAATCAGGATTAATATTCTCTTTGACTCTTATGTTGCCTGGGAATCTTACAAATAGCTCCGTTTCCCACTTCTTTGTCTAGTAACTTACTACCAGTAATATCGAATTTTCTTTGGGATTTGTATTGATATCTGTTTATTTTTTATAATTATGGATATTTTTACAGTCATCATAGACCTGGATAGGTTCACTCATTGTTATAATGCCATGGATAAAAAAAATTGTACAGCTGATTACTTTGCCCTTGTGACAAGTATAATTTCACTTACAGGCTGATTAATGGAACCTGGTTATAGTATCCTGCAGTACGAGAGTTTCACATTGCAACTTCAAAAACCCGTTCGTCGCTGCGGACGACTGCAGTGAAGTATCAACCGCCTACTATGTGAAAGGGAATAAGCACCATCACAAGTGAACAAGCTTATTTCGTGGGCTTCTTGGACCAACACCCGTATCCCGTCGTTAATCTTGTTTTAATACGGAATGCTCTGGCGGCTGTCGGAATCGACTACAAAAGGGACAAACTTCCGACAATTACGACCAGAAGGATATTCATCTCTATGTTGCTGGCGCAGGACTCATGCTGGGGATGATTTTATTCATCGCTAACATATTCGTATGGAATAGGATGCAGAGGAGAAGTATGTGCGCAAAATAGAACGTTGGACCCTGCCCAGGCAATTCCCCTTGTTTTTAACCATTTGGAATTGGCCATTTCATTTGGCTATAGGTGGTTGTCTGGAACTGTGTAATGGACGAAAAGTTGTTCGAACGCTAGTTAAATGTGCAGTGGGTATAACCTCGGTCATGTATCATATATATAAAGTATCATGTATCCTATATATATAAATTATCATAATAACAGAATCGAAATATATCTGTGCATGTACGCACTAGGAATCTATTTAAAGTCCACCTAGATTAATCACTTAGATTAGTCATTTATGTTAATCAGTTGTATTAAGTGCACATATATTGATCATAATTATATGAATCCATATACATATGTATAAATAAATCAGGTAGCCTATAATCAATCTGTTACCTTTTATCTTACCAATAACTGCAGTTATATATGAGTTAGTATATGGATTAATGAACCAGTTAGTATATGGTTCGATGAATCAGCATAAAAATTAATAATTTTTATCACTTCATATATGAATTTTTATCAGTTAAAATATGATTTTTATCATGTTAATCTTTATGCAATTATCTGAGTACATTATCATGCAATTATCAGAGTACATTAGTATTTTCTGTAGCATATGTATCTTAATGAGATGAAGTGAAAAACTGTATCAGTATATATCACGTGATCACTATTATTTACGAATATCATCATATGCATATGTCTTATATCTTATTACTTAAATCTGTATTTGTGTACACCATAAATTTTTTTTACTTATAAGTATTTTGTATATATCTATAGTGTCTGTATCACACTCCTATAAGTCAAATGCAAGTCAAGCTTGAGTAATATTCAGTGGTTGGTTTTGTAGCCAACCGAGCTTTTATGTAAGTGTTACATAATAAAAATATGGAATGTTATTCCATATATATAAAAAACTAAAACTACGATTAATTAAAACCAGTGACCCAAGAGGTCAACCAGATTGCTTGCAGGAATGTGATCAGACCAGAGACAATAAAGTATGCTAAGATGACGTATACAATAAAGTAGGCTAAGATGACGTGCCGTCACCTGAGGTCCTTCATTTGTTTTGAAAACATTAGTCCAAGCTTCCTGCTTGTTACAACTACCGCGACCTATAATTCAAACGGCCTACGTGATTTGTAATGTATGTCATCTGTGTTTATGTTCGTAAGTTCGAGCTACTGTCTGCTTTCTTTATGATTTGTAACCGAGATGGTAGTCAGAGTTGAATTAGCCATCATCATTGGCAGAAGCGATCAAGCCATCGTCATCTTTATCTAAGCTTCATCATGTAGATTTGAATTAGCCATCATCATTGGCAGACCTGTACAAATTTCCTCTGATCTTCATCATGCAATCTCAGAGAATAGAACTATTTTTTGCACTCAATGTTTTCTACTAGAAACCTCACATCAGAAAGAAGATATCATCATGAGTTTAACACATCGTCGTCATAACCAAAGATGATACCGATTTCGTAAGTTATCATCAAACCCCAAGACACTCCAATGAGTATGGAAGTGCATAACCAACCGACTTAGCGTAAGATTATCGCAAGTCTAACATAACCTCATATGGCGCCTTATTATATAAGGCAACAGTCCTTTCAGATATATATATATATATATATATATATATATATATATATATATATATGTATGTATATATATATATATATATATATATATATATATATATATATATTATATATATATATATATATATATATAATTGTTTTCATATACATCTAATCTTCTGGTCACTTTTTACCAGATAATATGTAATTGTAATAGCCACCGTGCCCTCCTAACTTCTCGAATTCTTTGTACCCAAAAAGAGCGAAGAATTCGAGAAGTTAAGAGGCCACTGGAGGTATTACAATTACACACACACACATTAATATTTATATAGTATATTACATACACAATATATATATATACATAAACACACATTTATATATATATATATATATATATATATATATATATATTATATATTATATATATATATATATATATATATAGTACCTATATATATATATACATCAAAGTATTTTATCCATCGTTAAATATTATCTGGGGTTGGTCTTGAATATTAGTTAGGTCTGATCTCAACTTGTGCTACAATTCGTCTTTGGCGCCAGTTGATGTGATATGGTGTCATCGATTTACGAAATCGCAGCTCATCTTGTGTCTATGAAAAGCACTCGGAAGACCTTCAGAGCACCAGAAAGGACAGCGTTGTCGAAGAGCACTCGAGGTGGACGCAGCGGGAGTGTCCCTAGTGTTGAGTTATTAGGTTGTCATACAGGTATGAATTCAAGTCCATATTTTGTAGTGTATTTATAGAACGAGGCGACGAGCGACCGACCTCATCGTGGACAGAGAGAAACCAGACAGAAATTCCTTTTTATATATATAATAAAGATAAGTATTCAAAAAAAAAAAAAAATAAAATAAAAAAACACTTCACAAACCAACGATCAAAGTCATCAACCAGCAAAATATTATTATTGTATGTAATCAGTAGTTTGGAGCAAATAAATTGTCACTACCATACACAATGAGTAAGGCAGTTAGTAGAGCAGGCGGTTGCTAATAGGTGATATTGTAATTCCCCATAGTTTTATAAGCAAGGTAACTATCTAATTTAAAAAGACTTCAACTAAGATTCATAAGATGATTGTTAAAATAATAAATGCAGATTCAATTATATCTCTTTTAACAATATGGTTACATAAAATGATCTCAGATGAATTTTCCCAGTGTATAGTGGTTAAAATCATTCATGGGTACAAACAAAGCACTTGCCAATTGACCTATTCGAACTGCACAACAATACCGTTTTATTCGGCAATACAGTTCTTTACCAGTTTGACCTGGGCATTTGTTACTACACCCAGCAATAGGAATCGTGTAAATACGGCCACTAATTTGTTTTGGGGAGTTACGAACAATAAAATTTTGCAGTGTTCCTGAATACTTGTAAACAAAATTAATCTTGAAAGTTTCCCGTGATTTTTGAATAAAAAAAAGAATTAAATTATATGGCAGTGTCAAAATATTTCTTCTCACGAAAGGCTCCCTATTGTTACGGGAAAAAAATGTTTTTAGCTTTCTGTAAAGGTTGGACTGAATATCCTTAATGCTCCTAAAAACATGCTACAGAAAACTGAACGTTTTACATTAACATTGTGATATGAATAATAGTGGACATAAGAACAAATACTGGAGTGTAGGTTTCCTGTGAAAATCAGTCAGTTTCTATCCCGCCAGTGAACTAAAACATCTAAAAAGGGTAATACAAAATTAGTTTCTTCTTCGACGGTGAATTCAGTAGGAGGTACTACCAAAGGATTTAATTAGTCGAAAAAATTGTTCCAATTTTCGCACAGGGGCCAAACACAGACTATGACATCAACGCATCGAAACCAAAGAACTTCCTTAGTCAAAGCGGCGGACAATATTTTTAATTAAAAAAATTCCATATATAGGTTGCTAGAATTGGGGAAAGGCATTCCAAATTTCTCAGGGTAATAATTTCCGTTAAATACAAACTTAAAGTCTTTAGCTCAATCTTATCAATTCTAAAATTCTGTCAGAATCTAAAGGCAAAATATGCTTTGTTAATTCGTCAGCTAAAAAGGCCAATAAATCGCCAACTTGGAAATTGGCAAATAGAGAAGTTACACCAAAACTGACCATTTTAAAGTCGCCATTTATGCGAGTATTACTCATTTTTTTAAAAAGAAAATCTTTATTCATATTAATATGTGATTGCGATAGTTTTCAGACAATTGGCATAAGAACCCGAAACAACCATTTAGATAGTTTATATGGAACACTGCAAACAGAAATGACTATTGGGCGGACAAGATGATTAACTTTGTGTTTTAATAAGACTATACATATACGGTAAAGCGGCCCGTTGCGACGAAAACTTTGATTTCAGCAACTTTTACTTTGAAGAGGCTTGAAAAAAAAAAAAAAAAAAAAGTGACCCGATCGCTCAGCATTCTTTCGGATATCAAAACTTGCGCTCTCGCTAGTAAAGCGAGCGTCATACACGCTATATTTCACGATCAACAACTCTCGATTTCAACCGTAAAACGGATACTTACGCATTATTTCTGCTCTACCGCAAAGTTTTGGCTTTCTCTCCCTGCTTCTGTTTTCCTAATTCCTAGGAACTTACATATTCCACGAAGCCGTCGGTCGCTTCGTTCTGAGTTAAACAAGTTCCTCATTGGACGAGCGGACTGTGTACTCGCCTATCATTCTGGTAGCCCGAGTTCGCTCCCAGCTGTCGTCAATGGGTGGGGAGTTGGGGGGGAGGGACCTCCACGTAAATAAAAATTGAATCCTTCGGGCCAACCCTCCCTAGGAGAGCTTGTTAATTAGCTCAGTGGTCTGGTTAAAGTAAGATATATATATTTTTTTTGAGTTAAACTGTTTCATGATAATAATACAGTTCTTATATTTGCATTTACACGAAACGAAGCTAAATTGGCCATGAACTTACCAATCGTTATTGCGTAAAAGAAACGACCATACAAAAAACAAACAAAACAAAAACAGACAAAAAAAAACTTGCTAAATTCGGATGCAAATTACTAAGGAGATAAATAAAGAGTTCATCGGAGGAATGTGTGTATATTTTCATTGTGTTCTTATACATATACGATATGGTGTACTAGGAATGATTTGAATATGGTTGGAAATGATATTGCTTAATAATAATATCAATAATTACAGGAGAGATTTATATTTAATGCATGGCAATAGAATAAAGATTAATTACGGTTTCTTTTTAGAAAAATTAGATTTTTGGAAGATGAGATTTATTTTAATTATCTTTTTTCTGAAAAATGAATAGGCTATAAATGTTTCTAATTGTAAATAATTTTCTCTTTGTTTATGTACAACTTTCGCTATGTAAATCTACTCTTATTGAAAGTCTTCAATAACAATAAAAATAAATCGGAGGATACACAGAACTCAAGAGCAGACCGGCCATGTTGATCTGTGAAATTTGAACCAGCCACTCCAAAAGGCAGTCATATATAAGTCGTCGACATATGGATGACAGTTAACAACAAATACATAAACATTGTAGAACTTACTGAAAATTCTTTTAAGAGAGCCTAAAACTATTAGTACATTTTATATTACATAATTAAAACAACAACAGTGGCAGGGTGTAGCTATAACAGACTAATACAGTGGTGCCATATTTCACACGAGGGAACATTTCTTCAGGCTTATCTGGGGCGATCTTAACCCTTCTGATCTATGACCTTGGGCCAGAGCTTTCAGTTTCGTGATATTTGCCAGTTTGAGCCTCAAAATATACACTATTTTTATTTTATATTATATTAATATATATATATATATAATATATTTATATATATATAATATATATATTATATTATATATATAATATATATATAGATGAGAGAGAGAGAGAGAGAGAGAGAGAGAGAGAGAGAGAGAGAGAGAGAGAGAATGTGGGCTGTAATAACTGATACGTGTAGTACACCTATTTCCCTAATTTGACGGAGGAAGACTGGTATCGTGACTTCCTTCAATAGCGTCGTGACTTGAATTAAGTGCCGTTAATGGACTCCACAAAACATATGAAGTTAGTTTTGAAGTCAAATGTTCTAAGGATTGATCATAAACCTCAAATATTTAAAAGCACCTGGGAATGAGGGTCTGACTTGAAGTATGTGGGTCGTAAAAAACGTACTGGATTGTAGCCTAGTGCATCACCAGTTTATTTAAATTTGGATTTATTCCGTGGATTGTTAACATAGTCGCGATATTTCGTTTGCTATTAAACTTGTCTTACGTTTGAGTCCTAAAGATCCTGAGCGTATAGAAAAACATTCCTGTTGAACGAGCAAAAATTCGAAAATGCACACAACCAGAAATAACGTACACCAGGAAGTAAACTGTTAGCCACACAAATAAGCGAAAACGAAAGTGACTAACAGACCCTACCTAGATGGGTGACTATCAAAGTAAGCCAGAAGACACTGGCACACTATTGTTTGTTTGTATGGTGTTTTTACGTTGCATGGAACCAGTGGTTATTCATCAACGGGACCAACGGCTTTACGTGACTTCCGAACAACGTCGAAAGTGAACTTCTATCACCAGAAATACACATCTCTCACACCTCAATAGAATGAACGAGAATCGAACTCGCGTCCACCGAGGTGGCAGGCCAAGACCATACCGATCACGCCACTCAGGCGCTTGGCTCACATTATTGTTACCGTGTGTGCAGGCGAGAGGTGGCGCAAAAACCTTCATCCCAAAAATCATTGCTTAATAAGTAGCAACACGCCTGCAACAAAAGTTTGAATGCAACAACAGTGCCGTGGAATGGTAAAAATAGATATGCGAACAAGATATAAGACATATTCATTTGAGTATATAAAGACACTTATCTAATGCAAAAGAAGTCAACCAGATGCTGGAATGACACAGTGATACGACAGTATGACATTCAATAAAGAGACAAAAATGCAGAAAATGAGGAATGTAAACTTAGACATTTCTAATAGGTTATAAGAAAAACACCGACATTTGATGGGTTCGGAATAAGCTGGCTTATGCCAGCACGGGCCCTTGCTGTTAGGCGGCCCGCGTGTGTGGTGACGTCTTGAGATGAGTCAGCAAAGTCTAAAAGTGACCTTGGGGTTAAGAGGCCAGAACTGTTGCGCTTTAACCGAGAACCATGAAAAGGAAGTCCCGCCATATAGAATGTTCCCCGGCACATTAAAGTAGAGCTCTACGATTTGCTTGCCAATTAATCTGGAAACCTTAACCTTTAATTGTTTTCTTATTATTAATAACAAAAACGATGGATCAGTTTTGCAGGAAAGATATCGGCTGAAAAATTTTTTTTTACTTATGGAAAGACATTCTTTTTTCCGTCTGCATCACTCTCTCTCTCTATTACATCTGGCTTCCTGAGCAAGGTAAGAGTTGTCAATTCCTGATCTACATAAATTTGCACTCAGGTATATAAAGTCTAAGGTACACTGGACCATTCCCAAGCTATAGTTACTAGCGGTTGATTTCCTGAATCCATGGAGACTGAAATGATCCCCATCTGTGATTTGAGGCCATATTAATAACTCCTCTTCCGTGACGTATTAACTGTTGCCTCGTAAATTGGCCTTTATGGGTTTTATATATTTATTTATGTTTTGGCAACTCAAGTCATTTTCATCCTGGAAATCAGTCTAGCCATCAGGCACATCACTCTGTACCACTCTTCATTCCTTTTCTTTTTTCATTATAAAGTTTTAGGACACTGACTGATCATATTCTACAAAATATCTTGGCCAAAAGTTTGGTAACTGATTTTGAAAAAAGACGTTAGTAACTACGACTAAGTCAGGATAAACATTTCAAGAGCATCTATTCGTTCATGCAAGTGGTACTAATTGAAACTATTGAAAACCATATTTTTTTCTAGTCCAAACTGGATGGTACTGGTCTGCCGGTTATTGAAATTAAGCTTCAAGATCGTTGTCGATTATGATGCGTGTCGAACATTTCAGCGTTTTGGATTTGCATATGAAATAACCATTCCATCTATTTAAAATGACTTGCCAACAGAGATGAACGAACATTTTTCACAAACTACCTTTATTATTTAACTAACGGACTGATTTTCTTGCAGAAAGCACAAGACAATGCTCATCAAGTTCATCATCTACTTCCTCCTGCTGTCTCCAAGGATCCTTGGTGCTGAAGCATCACTTACGGGAATGTACCGACAGGTGAGACGCGAATTCATTTTGTTACCTGCCAAACTGACAGTTCTAAGTTATTGAGAGCCACTCTTGTTAATCCATATGTCCAACAGGAGAAGGTTTAAGACTTTTTCCCAATATTCATTACAATTAAATCGCTAATTTAATATTCTATAATGTTATTGTCTGTTTCGCATTTGACTTTGAATTTGATACTGGGCACCAATGTATCTAATTTTGACAGAAAATCGTTAAAATTGCTCCATCTATCATCTCAAAATGCTTGATTATCATTAACATATCCCATCCGCATCACGCCTTTGGGTTTTAGCAGTTCAGAGGATGGGGCTTTAGTCCTGTCCTGGTGAAGGTAACTCCCAGGACCTTGGTGGAGTTCTTGAAGGGAATTCTTCTGCCGTTAACAATTACATCTGATGGTTTTTGGACAGACACTGATAATAGTTGAAATTTTGCTTGGCTGGTGGCTATTTTCCATTTTTTCTCATAATCATTGACTTTATTTATTTCCCTTGCTGTTTTTAGAGCTAGCATGTTTTTACTCCTTTTATTAGGGTACGTTATGATTTGTGTGTGGTCATCCGCAAATATAATCTGGTGACAGCCTACATCAGGGGGAGGGACATCTCTAGTATAGAAGTTAAAAGTATAGATGCCAACACACTCCCCTGGGGGACTCCACTAAGAATTGGGAACTCTGGACCTGAAATCCTTCCCATCTTTATTTGTGCTGTCCTAT
>NC_061090.1:18497393-18525540 GCF_015104395.2 Macrobrachium nipponense | reverse complement strand
TGCTGTCCTATGTCACTTTGTTGTGATATTTTATTCTTAGTTATTTTATTATTCTGGTTTTTTATGTATATGAATTGTATTATTATCCATTCAGTTTGTTTTCCTCCTCCCCGGTGGTTTGTCTGTTTGGTAATTGCCACTAATGACCATTCTGTCTTTTCATATATTTGTGAGTGAGTGGTGCTGTCACCGTGGCTGTGTCGGAGATTTTTTTGACTGAAGGAGTCAGTTGATCTCTGAGCCTTATTACTCCAGGTGACTTGCATTTGCTACGTATTGCCTACTTGGATATATGATTATTCTTGAAGGATTACGATTCATCCTGCCTCACCCTCTGCTCAGTAAATGTCGAGGGGCTCTCGCTTAGCCAAGGTATAAGTGATTAATATTTTTGGAATGTTCAAGCGATCTTTGTGATGCCCTTGGCTCTGGTTTGATTTGGACGTCCCGGGTTTTCTGGAGGATCATCCTCGAGGACGTAGGATCGCTGATGTGTGGATCCTGTGGAGTATCACAAATATATATATACCTACTTATATCACTTTGCCACTTCACTTTTGTCTCTGGACGCAGAGGCATATAAGTAATTATAAAGATCACGGTTATAACTCCAGTGTTACGGAGGACAGAAATACATATATATAATTAAGGAGATCACGGCAACAGCTCCAGTGTTTCAGAGGAGGGAAACCACCGCTAGGGTTTAGTTTGTAATTGATAGGTTATTCTTGCTTTCCGTATGCCTTCTCCTGTCTGAACCCCCTTCTCTTTGTGGATGTATCTTTGCTTTTTGCTATCTTAATTGGGTAAGTGTGTTGTTTTATAAATATTTCAGGGTGGTTGGTTTTCATTAATATATGTATTCCGAGGTTCAGGAATAACTTCTGTCTGGATATTTTTGTATTAAATTTAAGTATTTTTGTGGTGTTTCGTTTTCCCCCATGAATTAATTTTTGCACTTTGATATTATTTTTGAGCTATTCCACTGATTGTGGACTTAGCTTCTTGTTGTGAACAGAGTTTGGTAAGAAAGTTATTTAATTTTTAGTAACGGAGGAAAAGGACCGTTACAAATTGGCGACGGTGATAGGATTTTACGTTCCTGTCTGTTCACTCAGTGGAAAGTTAATTCTGGGGGCTTGCTTTTCTCTGAACAACATTTTTACACCTCCTCGTGTTTAGTTTGTTGGAGTTTGTTTATATTTAGTTAGTTTGTTTAAAAACAATGTCGACAGTTAATGTGTTAGATCTCCTGTCTGGAGAGGGGTGGCAAGCAAGGCTTGCGGAGCTTGATAGAAGTGAATTGGAGCAGGTAGCTCAACATTTAGAGTTGGAGTATGATGTATCCACTAGAAAAGGTCTATTGTTAATCCAGGTTTATGATTATGTCAGTAAGGTTAAAAAGGGTGAGGTATTAACACCCAAGACTGAGGTGTCTGTAGAGGTATTGTCTAAACAAATTGAATTAAAACTTTAGAATTTAACTTGGAGAGATTTAAGGCTGAGGAGAGAGAGAGAGAGAGAGAGAGAGAGAGAGAGAGAGAGAGAGAGAGAGAGAATGTTTGAGAGAGAGATGCGAAATGCAGCTCCCTCTTCCCCTCCTTCCTCCCATTAATTTGGGGCAGGCCCTCAAGTTTGTGCCGTGTTTCCAAGAGAATAATGTTGCGGAATTTTTTGTGTCATTTGAGAGGATTGCGGCCAAATTGCAGTGGCCCCAGGAATACTGGACCACTCTCATACAGAGTAAACTTGTAGGAAGGGCTCAAAAGGTTTATGTAACTTTGGATGAAACTTTGTCATCAGATTACGAAAATGTTAAGGCTATCGTGTTGAAAGCATACGAGCTGGTTCCGGAAGCCTACAGGCAAAGGTTCAGGAATTTGCAGAAGGGTAGTGACCAAACCTTTGTAGAGTTCGCGAGGGGAAAAAGACAATTTGCCGAACACTGGATTAAATCGAAAGAGGTGGATGACATGGAAAAATTAAAAGAATTGTTATTTGTAGAAGAATTCAAGAGGTGTGTATCAGATAAGTTAAAAGTTCACCTTGAAGAACTGAAAACTGACACTTTACAGGAAGCCGTTATTGCTAGCGATGAATATTATTTATCACGCAAGAGTGAGTTAGGAGCATCATGGACAAGTGTAGAACCGAAATGGGATAGGACAGGTCGAGGTGGTTATAATATGAGTAAGACGTTTATACGGCCTAATCATAATAATAAGAATCAATTCAGGGCACAGGAACCTGTTAATAGTGATAAACGTTTCTCTGCTTATAATGATGAGAGGTTATGGTTCCCATGATCCAGAGTGGAAAAAGAAGGTAACGTGTTTTTATTGTAATAAGAAAGGGCATTTGAAGAGTTCTTGCTTTGCTTTCAAAAAATCATTGCAGGCTAGAGGAAGACCGGTGATGGGAGTCTGTAGAAAAGAAAGAGATCCTGTCCCGACCAGACCAAGTGGCCAATGACTACCAGACTGTTTTGAGAGGTATCTATCTAGTGGGAAAGTGTCGTCGGTCAATTCACCCATTGAAAATGAAGTAAGGATTTTGCGGGATACTGGGGCGGCCCAGTCCTTGATCTTACGGGACGCGTTACCTAAAGATTTTTACTTTGATTATAAAGAGTTTGTTTTGCTGTCTGGTTTTCCTGATTCAGTCGAGTCTTACCCCATTGGAAATTTTCATTTGAAATGTCCTTCTTTTTCAGGAATTTTGAAATTGGCAGTAGTAAATAAGTTTCCTGTCAAAGAGGTTGATATTGTTTTGGGGAATGACGTGGCTTTTAAGAATAAGACTTGTCCAATTTTGATCAATCCAGAAGTAGCAGTAGTTACGCGTTCTAGTGCTAGAGTTGTTGACGTTGCAACTGATGTAGACTTGAGTAGTTTGGAACGTAGTAGTAATATTGTAGGAGATATTAATATTTTGAGGGATCATCCGAATTGGACTGTGGAAGAGCTTGTTAAAGCCCAGAAAAAGGAATTTCGCGACCTACCAATAGAGTCAGGCAAAGAGTCGGACTTGACTGTACCTAAATTTAGAATTATTAAGAATATTTTGTACGGGTGAGTAGGCCGATGGAGGCTGGTAACTCGGAACATGAAATATTAAGAAAAATAATGGTTCCTTATATTTACAGAAATGCTTTGATGTCGGCTCATGAGAGTGGTTTGGGTGGGCATTTTGGTGTTTATAAGACGACTAGCAAACTCTTCGCGAACTATTTCTGGCCCAAGTTGAAAGCAGACGTTAAGAAGTTTGTTAATAGTTGCGATGTGTGCCAGAAAGTCGGTAAGCCGAATTAACCTGTTCCTAAAGCTCCTTTGTGCCCCATCCCTGTGGTTTCCGAACCTTTCAAAAAGGTAATTATCGATGTTGTTGGTCCGTTACCGAGGACTCGTAATGGGAATGAGTATATTTTCTCTGTAATGGATAAAATGTCTCGCTATCCTGAAGCTATTCCCCTCCGTACAATTAAGAGTGAAAGAATTGTAGAAGTACTAACCAACTTTTTTACTAGGTTTGGGATGCCCAAGGTCGTTCAGTCAGACTGTGGGACTAATTTTGTTAGTAAATATTTCAAAGGTAAGATGAATGAATTGGGCATTAGACATGTGACTTCTTCCCCATATCATCCAGAAAGTCAGGGTGCTCTTGAGAGATTCCATCAGACCCTGAAGTCAATGATAAAGAAATATTGTTTAACTCATGGATCCGACTGGGACAAGGAATTGCCTTATTTATTATTTGCTTTTCGGTCAGCTCCAAGTCAGTCCTTAGGTTTGTCACCTTTTGATTTGGTCTTTGGATATTGTGTGCGTGGTCCTCTTGATGTGGTAAGGGAATCGTGGGAAGGTGATATCCCCGACATTAGTTTGTTAGATTATGTGACAAACTTGGGTGACAAATTGTCGAAGGCTTGGAAATTTGCCCGAGAAAATTTATTGTGTAGTCAAAAAAGGATGAAATAGTTTTTTGATAGAAAGGCTAAAGTGCGTAATTTCGCAGTAGGCGATAGGGCTTTGGTACTTTTGCCGTTGACGGGTAATTCTTTGAAAGCTTCCTTCTCTGGACCATGGGAAATGTTAAAGAAAGTTAGTAAGGTAAATTATTTGGTTGAAACTCCTGAAAGAAGGAAGCCTTTCCAATTGTGTCATGTGAACATTTTAAAAGCATATACGGGAAGAGAGAAAATTATTCCGATAGCCACTATTGCGGACGATGTTTCAAATAATAATAATCTTTATTCCTTTTCAGAGGGTTTTACTGGTGATAATTATGATAATGAAATTTGCATGTCGAGTAATAAGAATTATTTGGAGAAATTTGATGGTTTGGTCTCCCATCTCAGTAGCGAGAAACGAAGGTCTTTAAGAAAATTGGTTATGTGTTACAAAGAATTGTTTTCAGAGGTACCGGGTCGTACGTCTATTTTGGAATTTGACGTGGACGTTGGGAATGCCACACCAATAAAACAGTCCCCTTATAGGTTAAACCACTTTAAAACTAAGGTAGTAGCCAAAGAAATTGACTATATGTTAAAGCATGGTTTAATAGAGCCCAGTAAAAGCCCACGGTCCTCTCCGGTAGTGTTAGTGAAAAAGCCTGATGGTGATTTTCGTTTGTGCTTTGACTATAGGAAAGTTAATGAAGTCACGCAGACGGATTGTTATCCCTTGCCTCGTATTGAGGATTGTATTGATCGCATGGGAAAATCAAAGTTTATTAGTAAATTTGACTTACTAAAAGGGTATTGGCAAGTTCCTTTATCAAAACGAGCCAGGGCCTTGTCTGCTTTTGTGACTCCACAAGGGTTATTTCAAGGTTTGGAAGGTTGCGTTGTGTATATTGATGATATCGTAATTTATAGCGATGAATGGGAAACGCATCTGAAGCGTATTAGGGCTTTATTATTTAGGTCATGAAGTTGGTGACGGTAAGGTGGCGCCTAAACAAGCCAACGTAGAGGCCATTGAGAAAATATCTATACCAAAGTGTCGAAAGGATGTCAGAAAATTCCTGGGTCTAGTTGGTTGTTATCGTAAATTTGTAAGGAATTTTTCTGACATCGCTGATCCGCTCACTAATTTGTTGAAGAAAACTGTTCCTTTTAACTGGACTCCTGAAACGCAAAGGGCATTTGAGTGCTTAAAATGTGTGCTTCTTAGTTTCCCCGTTTTAAGGGCTCCGGATTTCGACCTGCCTTTTTCGCTTGCCACTGACGCGAGTGATGTCGGTGTCGGAGCGGTCTTATTACAGAACGACGAGCAAGGCGTTTCTCACCCGGTCGCGTTCTTTTCGAAGAAATTGAATTCGCTCAACGAAAGTATTCGACGGTCGAGAAGGAGACACTCGCACTCATTCTGGCTATTAATAATTTTCCATCTATCTTTCTTCCACAGGAACTCCTATAAAGATTATGACTGACCATAACCCTTTGACCTTCATCAACAGATACAAAAATAAAAACCAACGTCTGATGCGTTGGAGCCTCATGTTGCAGGAGTGGAATCTAGAATTCACTCATGTCCCGGGAAAAGACAACGTTGTGGCCGATGCTCTCTCTCGCAGCGTTGAGTAGGGAAGGATTCTTGCAGAGGGCTATGCGGATATTAAGGTAGTATCTGTATCGTTCTGGTTACGGTGTGTGTACTGTAGAAGTAGGTGCTTAGGTTTGTATTGTAAGAGTAAATGAGTGTGTAACTTATATGTATTAATTATATTATCCTTTACAGGAGTTCTGTAAATGCCTAGGGTTATAAAATTAAGAATAGTTTAATTAAGGTGAAGATAGAAAGTGCTAATCGGTGTTCATATTTTGTGGCAATGTTTATTTTAATGAAGGTTGAAGTGCTTATAATGCGTGATGGAATTGAGTGTTATAGGATACAAATGGGTAATATCGTAAAAGTTGTTACTGAGAGGTGTGGTATACAATGATGTTGGTATACAATGATGTTGGTATTTGTTGGTCTTTGGCGCATGGTATAATACGGTGAGGTGATTAATTTGGTGATTAGGATATTAATCGGAGAATCTACATTGTTAACGGACAGCTACTAATCCGGGCATTCTTGGTTTTCAGGCATAATTACGCTTCACGAAATTTTGTGAGTTGGGATTGCGCAGGGGAAAATTGTGTTGGTTTTCTCTGTGTTGTCCAGTGTTAGTGTATGTATTCGGTAAGACACTTTTATAGTGAAACAGTGTGTTGTCACTGTGATATAGACAGGACTATTGTTCGCTGAACATTGTTGCAATGAGCGATTTGAAACAAAGTGAAACAACGTTGAGTGTGTAAATAAATTATGGCCTATGAACAGTTCTATGGAATCCGGATTAGAGTAGTGTAGCTCTTAATAATATACGTATTGAGGTTTTCTGTGTTGTAGATTTTCCATTGTATTAATGATATTTTGTTAATTTTGATGCCATTGTGAGCTGCATCCTTGTTCCTTTGCCACCCCTCCTGTTGGATATCAGGTTTTGTAAGTTTATTATTTTTACATTCATACCTTGGTTTTTTCTTTGCAGGATTATATAAAACCTTGTGTTTGGCTTGTCGGTGTTTTTAACGACTATTTAGTTTCTTTTTCTTTCAAGTATACCAAGTTATTTACTGTAAAAAAATATATATGTATATATTTTTTTTATGGGAGAGGAGGTGTCACTTTGTTGTGATATTTTATTCCTAGTTATTTTATTATTCTGGTTTTTGTTATGTATATGCATTGTATTATTATCCATTTAGTTTGTTTTCCTCCTCCCCGGTGGTTTGTCTGTTTGGTAATTGCCACTAATGACCATTCTGTCTTTTCATATATTTGTGAGTTAGTGGTGCTGTCACCGTGGCTGTGTCGGAGATTTTTTCGACTGAAGGAGTCGGTTGATCTCTGAGCCTTATTACTCCAGGTGACTTGCATTTGCTACGTATCGCCTACTTGGATATATGATTATTCTTGAAGGATTACGCTTCATCCTGCCTCACCCTCTGCTCAGTAAATGTCGAGGGGCCCTGGCTTAGCCAAGGTATAAGTGATTAATATTTTTGGAATGTTCAAGCGATCTTTGTGATGCCCTTGGCTCTGGTTTGATTTGGACGTCCCGGGTTTTCTGGAGGATCATCCTCGAGGACGTAGGATCGCTGATGTGTGGATCCTGTGGAGTATCACAAATATATATATACCTACTTATATCACTTTGCCACTTCACTTTTGTCTCTGGACGCAGAGGCATATAAGTAATTATAAAGATCACGGTTATAACTTCAGTGTTACGGAGGACAGAAATACATATATGTAATTAAGGAGATCACGGCAACAGCTCCAGTTTTTCAGAGGAGGGAAACCACCGCTAGGGTTTAGTTTGTAATTGATAGGTTATTCTTACTTTCCGTATGCCTTCTCCTGTCTGAGCCCCCTTCTCTTTGTGGATGTATCTTTGCTTTTTGCTATCTTAATTGGGTAAGTGTGTTGTTTTTATAAATATTTCAGGGTGGTTGGTTTTCATTAATATATGTATCCCGAGGTTCAGGAATAACTTCTGTCTGGATTATTTTGTATTAAATTTAAGTATTTTTGTGGTGTTTCGTTTTCCCCCATGAATTAATTTTTGCACTTTGATATTACTTTTGAGCTATTCCACTGATTGTGGACTTAGCTTCTTGTTGTGAACAGAGTTTGGTAAGAAAGTTATTTAATTTTTAGTAACGGAGGAAAAGGACCGTTACACCTGTTATCTAGGAAGCTGCACAAGAGCATTACAATGAGGTTTGGCATGGGAGTGGTCATCAATTTATATTTCAAGCCATTGTGCCACACTTTGTCAAAAGCTTTTGCAGTGTCCCTTGAAACTACATTGCAACCTTGTCCTTCCGCTTGTGAAATTGCTATGTTTTCATACATTACTGCAGTGGCCAGTTGAGTCCCTCTACCCTTGGTGAATCCGTACTGGTTCTTATTTGTCAGCCCATTTTCATTAAGGAATCTTACTAATCTGTTTTTTATTATTGTCTCTACAATTTTCCCAGGAAATTCCAGCAAGGTTATTGGGCGGTAATTTTCCACATGTCTTGGGTCCTTCCCTGGTTTTCCTAAGAATCGTATCAGCCCTTCTTTGTAGTTGTCTGGGAAGTAGCCCATGCTAATTGTTTCATTTGTTGTCTCTTTAAGGATTTCAAGCATAGCATCCGGTAGGTTTTGCATTAGTTCTTTATTTATATTTGATTTTCCAGGGGCTTTTCTCTTTTTTCCTCTTCTTATTATAGATTTTATTTCATTTAATTCTACTGGTTTCAGCATGGGATTATCTGGGTCCAACCTGCTGGTGTCTACTCTTTGGTGAGGTGTTATGTTCGCTCTTTCCCTGAGTATTGCCTCTTCTACTTCTCTTTCTTGTTCTTTGTCAAAGTTTCTGTTTTCTTAATCAGTTATTCTGAAGATGTTCTGACAGTATTCTCTGAACACCAGTTCTTTCTCATTATCTTGGTAGATTTTTCTATTGTTGTCAGTTATGTATGGGGCCGAATCACCTTCTTTCCCCAGTAGTCGGCTGATGTTTTCCCAGAATTTTGCTGGGTGTCCATACAGATCGTTAGCTGATTTTACTATTCTTTCCCAATGCTGATCATGGAGGACTTTGGATTCTTCAGTTATTAGGGTTTGTAGTCGTTTTGCCCTGTGGAAAGTCTCCCCTGACCATCTGTTTAATCTTGAGGCTCTTTCTAAGTTTTCAAATTGCCACTGCAGTAGTTTGAGTTGGTTGCTATTCTCTGGAGATTTTAGTATCCTGTACCCTATTATAGGGATATTATCTTTTACTGCCCTTGCTATGGTATCAAACCAATCCTTCAACTTATTATCAATGTATGTTTTATCCTTTACTTCTGGCTGTTCATTTTCCCAGTCTGCATTTGTGGGGCAGTTTCTTGGAGCAGTGGGAATCACAATACTTTCAGTAGCTAGAGTCAGGATCACTGGTAGATGATTGGAGGATGTTAATGCTCCTTGCTGAAGTGCATAGTTCAGGTGGGCTTGCCTGTTTGCTAGAAGGATGTCCGGTCTACCTAAATTTATGCCTACAAAGGTGGGGAAATCATGCCCCAGGTGTGAGGCTATCCCCCTATTTATTAGGTCATGCACTTGATCTCCATTTGCATTATTTCTGTCAAAGCCCATTTGACCATGAGAAGCATTTAGGTCACCGAACAAGTAGGATGGCTGTCGCCTTTGGAGAATTTTCTTTATATCCTCTCTGGGGAAGAGTCTCCTTCTCGGTGGTAGATACGTTGTACCTATGACTAATGGTCCCCTTCTAGTCCTGACTTCCACTGCAAGTACATCCTCCACAAAATCATCCAGAAGCTTGTACTCTAGGTTCTTTTTTATTGCTACTGCTATGCCTGCACGGTCTTCATTATGAATGTTCCGCTTGTACACACTGTACCCATAAATCTTCAGAGGTGTGTCATGTACAATTCCAGTTGCATCAAGTAATATGTCTGGGTCAATTTTCTTGTAGTAGGCAGTGAGTTCCCTGCTTCTGTTGAAGGTCCATTTAAGCACATTATGTTGGATTATTACCAGTTTCTCCATTTTGGGTTTATTTGTTTACGGTTTTTATTGATGGGCTGTTCCTTACCTTATTAAGTTGTTCCTTACCTTAGCTTCCTTGACTTGGAAGAGTGAGCCGATAGTTCGAGGGTTTATGGGAATTAGTTTCAAATTAAGGGCAGGCAATTGCTCATTGAATAGCTCCGTATGTTTGCTAGATTTCCCTTTCTCCATAATAATAAATTTAGGAAAAAATGCATCAACCTATTCAATGAGCAATTGCCTGCCCTTAATTTGAAACTAATTCCCATAAACCCTCGAACTATCGGCTCACTCTTCCAAGTCAAGGATAAGATCAGCCCCTCCCCTGTTTGCCTCCGGTGTCGTTTATAAGTATAATTGTCCCAGATGTGATCTCGGCACTTACATCGGTTGCACCAGGAGGCTGCTAAAAGTCCGAATTTCCTCATCAGGGAATTAGCTATAGAACGGTTGTCGACTATCAAATCCAGAACAATCTAACATAAGAAATCACAGTAAAAGTTGCAAACACACATAGATGCCAGTCATTTTAATATTGTAGGAAGAACCCGACATATAGACGAACTAACCACCCTTGAATCAATAATGATTAAGCTAACTGTACCTTCTCTTAACCACCAATCGTCTTCCACCCAACTGTTTATTGCCTAATTACCTGTTGTTTTGTTTACACTTCCTTCCATAACAATTTTTCGTGTCAGTTCTCCTTACGCTACCGCTGTGGGTAGGTGTCTTGTTCGTTCTTATTTTATTATTTTTTATTATTATTATTATTATTATTTATTATTTATTATTATTATTATTATATAAATTTTATATTATTATTATTATTTTTTAATTAGTTTGTTTCCCTGTATTCGCTCCTAGCCCTTTCACTGTTATTCTGTGTTTCTGTTTTTACTCTGTTTTTATTCTTAATTTATTAAAAGGTTTTTAATTTTGGTGTTGGTAAACATTGTGTGCATCTTTTTACTTATACGCAATTGATGGGTAATCGTTTCAGCCTGGAAAATGTATCAAGCTGATACGAAACGTCGGCGCTAATAAATAAATATATATATATATAGCCAAAATCAGCAGGGGGCCACTCGGCAAAGTCACACTAAGTATATGAAGGCAGGCAGGAACACACAGGAATTTGACATTTGACATTTAATCCGACGTTTCGCAATACATTATTGCATCCTCAGGGAATTCTACAATAGATGTAAATATAAAACTAATTTTTAAAAACTTGAAAAATCATAAAATTAAAATTAGTTATCTAAAAGTCAATTTAAAAGACCAAATTTAAAACACAATAAGTTAAGTTACAAAACACAAGTTACAAAACAAAAAAAAGATGGAATTGTGCATTAATTTACAAGGATTTATTAAAAAATATATAATAATAATAATAAAATAATAAATAACTAAAGGAGTGGAGCTAACCTGCCAGAAGCAAAGTCAAGAGTAAAACTGAAGGCAGAAACGAAAAATAAACAATAAGAGGCTTTAAGAACAACAACAAAGTAAAGATAAAAAAAGTTGAACAGCCGAGGACTGGGTATTTTAAAACAGGAAACAAGTTGTTTAATTTTCAGTGTCTCTAAATAAATAGCTCTTTATGGTTGTTGACCTGTCCAATTATAGAGAAATCTTTGTATTGGATGGTAGTTTTACATTGCAAAGAATGATTTCTTATGTTGGATGCATCTGGGTTGGATAGGCGACATCCAGTTCTAATGACTAACCCCCCTATGGGAATCGACTCGTACCCTAAGAAGACGCTTCGTGGATCCCACATAATTTCCCATATCACATCTGGGACAAGTATACTTATATACCACATTAGACGTCATCAAAGGGCAGAGTCGGTCTTTTACTCTGAAAAGGGAGCCGATTGTAAGGGGGTTTTTCGGAATCAAATTTACGCCAAGGGCATTAAAATGTTCATTGATTATTTTAGTGAAGCCTGTACGGAAGTTGTCAGATTTTATATACGGAAAAATCTGACAACTTCCGTACAGGCTTCACTAAAATAATCAATGAACATTTTAATGCCCTTGACGTAAATTTGATTTCGAAATACCCCCTTACAATCTGCTCCCTTTTCAGAGTAAAAGACCGACTCTGCCCTTTGATGACGTCTAATGTGGTATATAAGTATACTTGTCCCAGATGTGATATGGGAAATTATGTGGGATCCACGAAGCGTCTTCTTAGGGTACGAGTCGATTCCCATAGGGGGGTTAGTCATAGAACTGGATGTCGCCTATCCAACCCAGATGCATCCAACATAAGAAATCATTCTTTGCAATGTAAAACTACCATCCAATACAAAGATTTCTCTATAATTGGACAGGTCAACAACCATAAAGAGCTATTTATTTTAGAGACACTGAAAATTAAACAACTTGTTCCTGTTTTAAATACCCAGTCCTCGGCTGTTCAACTTTTTTTATCTTTACTTTGTTGTTGTTCTTAAAGCCTCTTATTGTTTACTTTTCGTTTCTGCCTTCAGTTTTACTCTTGACTTTGCTCTGGCAGGTTAGCTCCACTCCTTTAGTTATTTATTATTTTTATTATTATTATTATATATTTTTTAATAAATCCTTGTAAATTAATGCGCAATTCCATGTTTTTTTTAACTTGTGTTTTAACTTAACTTATTGTTTTAAATATGGTCTTTTAAATTGACTTTTAGATAACTATTTTTAATTTTATGATTTTTTAAGTTTTTAAAAATTATTTTATTTACATCTATTGTAGAATTCCCTGAGGATGCAATAATGTATTGCGAAACGTCGGATTAAATGTCAAATGTCAAATTCCTGTGTGTTCCTGCCTGCCTTCATATACTTAGTATATATATATATATATATATATATATATATATATATATATATATATATATATATATATATATATATATATATTTTGTCGATTATGATACGTGTCGCGATGTTCAGCCTTTTGGACCTGCATCTGAAATAAGCTTTCCATTTATTTAAAATGACTTGCCAACAGAGATGAACGAACATTTTTCACAAACTACCTTTATTATTTAACTAACGGACTGATTTGCTTGCAGAAAGCACAAGACAATGCTCATCAAGTTCATCATCAACTTCCTCCTGCTGTCTCCAAGGATCCTTGGTGTTGAAGCATCACTTACGGGAATGTACCGACAAGTGAGACGTGAATTCATTTTGTTACCTGCCAAACTGACAGTTCTAAGTTATTGAGAGCCACTCTTGTTAATCCATATGTCCAACAGGAGAAGGTTTAAGACTTTTTCCCAATATTCATTACAATTAAATCGCTAATTTAATATTCTATAATGTTATTGTCTGTTTCGCACTTTTACTTTGAATTTGATACTGGGCACCAATGTATCCAATTTTGACAGAAAATCGTTAAAATTGCTCCATCTATCATCTCAAAATGCTTGATTATCATTAACATATCCCATCCGCATTATACCTTTGGGTTTTATAGCCTTTATTATAGTAGTTTCAAAATACTCCATATATAGATTGGCTAATACTCGAATTAATGGGCTGTCTATGCTGAACACGAATTTTTGTTTGTAGAGGTCGAATGGGAGACACATAATGAAATTTATTTTCCTGATATTTTAATGATCATAGGCACGACAGACTACAAATTTACCGTGTAAAGAAAACAAATGCTTCCACTCATATATTCAATTGATTAGTTACCATGACATTTCTGTCAAGATTGGCGTAGTCAGCAAATTATTTTCAAGGCCCTTACGGAATTTCTCCCAGGAATTTCTGGTAAAGAATCTGCACCAATCCATAACGTACCCTGGCATCATATTTTACCGACATCCTCAAAACGTGACTAGGGAGACACCCAGTAATAATAAAAAAAAGCCCACACCTGGGATGTACTGAGACATCGGTACAAACGGCTGGAAATTCTATTCCTTGGGAAATTATTGATTATAAACTTGATAACCTTATTGATTAAACACTGCAGTTTCTTTAAAATTAAACAAGCCTTAGAGTCAGCTACCTAGATTGCCCCTTTGGTAAATAAGCAGCCATAGTCACCAAATCTGGGCTCCTAGGGCTAGCTAAGATATGAAGATTCATTAGTTTTCCACATGTTTTAATCACCTCCGTTTCATGGCATCCACAGTCATACAATGATCTATGAGATGAGGGGAAACACCACTAATATGCAGTCTCTCTGCATAGGCTCTTAGAATAGCATTAACCTTGAGGAAAAGGGTTCTAAAATATGTTGCAAATCAAACCCAAGAGTTTAAGAACAAAAGAGGTTTCTTTTTCCCAATAAACTTAGTAATTTAATTACTACTATAAAAGAATACAGTTTATTACTTTGATATGACTTATATCATTTCTATCATAATAATACCCTTAATTATCAGTGTTGTTATAATAATAAAAAATTGTCCTCACAGGTCAACAACAGGTTCCCATCTTCCATGAGTAACTGTCTGCTGAAAACCCTCCCAATTCTTTCTGGTCACAGCCGCCATATAAGATGCGCCATTTTCTGCTCAATGAATGCAAACTGCCATCTGTTTTGCATTAACGGTAGGTTGGGTTAGAAGAATTTTTACTTTTATTTTCATATAAAGACGTTTTTCTCTTTCACCACCTACTTTGCTCTTCAATGGACATTTTGGCTGGTTTAACAAGGTTTGTGCTAATGCTGGATACTTCTGCACTACTACTGATAATATCTTTGTTTCAGCAAATAAATGATAAAGCAGCTTCCGAAGTTCATTTATTACCAGACGTTTTGGAAGTCCTCACTGCCATTTACCTTAGGTGAATGGCACCAGAGGTACATAAATGGAATATTTATGGCTGAAAATGGCTTTGCAAAGAATGGGGGCAATTTTTTATTAGATGGTCATAGTCAGAGAGGACTCCTATTGGCTGCGAGTCTGACTGGCTGATGGAAGTGCTGATTGGGAACTCTGCTGAGTGGCCAAGTATGAGGGCAGTGGCCACTTCATCTCAGGGGCATGCCTCATTCTTTTACTGATGGTGGACGGAGGGTGGAAGGTACCTTGAGTAACATTAAGTGTGGGTTTCCAGCAAAGATTGGAAAGTGCCTCTTTGTAGGAGAGGCGGCAGTGACCTCCTCTCGCCATCGAGGATTGTGGAGTTCTTCTAGATCTGGTGGCATACATTTTTGGTGCACAGTATTTAATAGACTACTCTAACCAATCAGCGTCTCCATCACTCAGCCAGACTCGCAGCCAATAGGAGAGCTCTCTGACCATGACCAGCCAAGCAGAAATTGGCTGCTTTCCTCGTAAACCCGGTGTCGAGTATTAATATTCCATGTATGTACCCTTGGGGTCACCGACCCTTAGTAACCTATAGTGTAGACTTCCAAAACGTCGGGTAATAAATAAACTTCAGACACCTGCTTCATCATCTACCAGCTGAAACGAAGAAAGTTATACGTCAA
Organism: Macrobrachium nipponense; assembly: GCF_015104395.2. Taxonomy (NCBI): domain Eukaryota; kingdom Metazoa; phylum Arthropoda; class Malacostraca; order Decapoda; family Palaemonidae; genus Macrobrachium; species Macrobrachium nipponense. Next base: position 18,510,481 of record NC_061090.1, on the reverse strand, counting down.
GTTGAGAGGGTGCAATGCAAGCTCAATGGAATACAGGGCGCCAATCGTTCCAATGTGCTTGTCGTATGGAGGACCTTCTTCTAAAATAATAATAATTGAAAAAGAAACCCACAAAATCACTGTGTATATATTATTTTTACTCCACACTCGAGTACTTTCAGGCCCTATCTGTGGCCCATTTTCAAGAGATGTGTAGGTTGTCAGCCTGGGTCAAGGCCCAGCAGTCTTCTGGAACGTCTTCTCGTTGAGCTGTCATTTATGTGATGGCTGTTCTGGTTTCCTTGAGAACTGCTAATCCCCTCTTGTCCTCTTGTCGCTCTGATATCCTGAGCTGATGGTCAATGGGATTAACCCTTGTGGTAAGTGAGTGGTCACCAAAAGTCTGTTGGGCAGAAAACCTGATCTCCAGGTCAGAAGGGTCAATCTTAGCTTCTTTTAATATCGAAGCTCGGCTTATGGGATCTTCTGAGGTAAAACCTTTGTTTTCTTCTATTACTTTAATCTCTGATGAGTGCTCCTTCTACTACCCTCCTGTGACTGATTTTATTGCTTTTGTATATAAGCCTACTGTTTGTAAAATCCATCCAATGGTCATTTTCCCAACAATGCCTAGCTTTAGCACTCCCCTGAGAGTTAAGCTGTACTGCTCTTCTGTGTTCTTGGATTCTAGCCCTTATTCCCCTACCTGATTCCCCCACATATTTGTCTCCACAATTACTGCAACTGATTATGTATACCCTCCTACATCATCTATATTACTGTCTTCTCCTTCAAATTTATTTTTACATACTATGTTTTTTACGGTATTATTGAAGGTATACACAAATTTATATTTACTTTCTTTCATTTTTGAAGTGATTTGTTTCATTTTAGGCATAAAAGGGAGGGCAACTATTTTCTAGCTTTCTTTATTCCATGTACTCTATATATTTGCTCTGTAAAAAAAATTCTTTTAGCTTTGTTGATCGCCTATTTTCTGAACCATTCCAGGTATGCTAATGCATCAAAGCTTTTATCGATGTAATTTATTTCTTGATGTATCTTGCAAGGGTCACACGTTCTCATTGCCCTGAGAAATAAACCTGTTAGAACACCTATTTTTATATCATGACTGTGAAAAGAGAAGAAATGAATATATGAGTTTGTGTGTGTGGGCTTCCTATATGTGCTGAATTCATATCCTGTTTCTTTTCTTTCTATGAGTATGTCTCAAAAGGGCAGTTTAGTATTGTTACTTTTCTCTAAAGTGAATTGGATGTTGTTATCAAACTTACTGAGTTCGTCTAGAAAAGTTTCTATTTCATTTTCATCACCTAGCAGAATAGCAAAAATACCATCAAAATATCTCCACCAACCTTGCAGTTTTAAGTTAGGGACATTAACATTAGGAACTAGATTGGTTTCGAAATATTCCATATAGATGTTAGCGAGTATAGGTTATAATGAGAACCCCATAGCTACTCCATATTTCTGTTTGTAAACTTGCCCCTCAAACGTGAAATAAGTATCACTAACACATAATTTAATCACCTCAAGGAAGACGCCTATTTCTATGTTTGGATTGAAAATGCCCTCATTATGTTTAGTCTGAAGAAATTCTAATACTTTATCTAAGGAGACATTAGTGAATAATGCTACTACATCATAACTAACCATGTGTCCCTTTATATTCTTTCTCTTAACTTTGTCTATGAAATCTACTGAATGTTTAATGTGATTCTGAAAATATACCTAAGTATATTCCTAGTTCACCAGCTAACTCTGTGCAGGACTGCAAACAATATCAACATAGAATTCAACAGCAAGATTAACTACCTTAATATTGAACATCACAATGATTTAGCCCCTTTTCTCAGAGGAGTGATGATAGGGAGTAATGAAAGCAAACTTGGAGGTATCTTGCCAAGGAGATTTACTATCGCTCTGAAGGGATTAAAAAGATACCAAGATATTAGAATTATGAAAGCTGGCAAAGGGGGTAGCATTGTTATCATGAAAAGTTCAGAATATAGGTTTAAATGTACAGGCTCCTACTATGAGATTCAGGGTCTCTGTAACACGGTTTTTTGGACTTTGCTCCTTGTCAAAGCATCGGATGTAGCTGAAAGTTGACATATGCATATTTTACATCCACACACAAATTTTGTCAGCATTATCAATAACCTAAACCCGATAGTTTTAATTTTTATAGAGTAAAAATGATCTAGCCGACGCCATGGCCAGTGATTACGAGCCAAGAGTCGAAAAACATTCATTACGTAAGCAAGGTAAACAAACACCTTTGACTAAATGTTGCCCCGCCCATCCACCAGACAGAAATTCCATCGGCTCTGAAACCCAAAGACTTTATGAATGGCGGAACGATACATAGATGTGGGTGGGGTATCAGTGCTAGCGTAGTAATACTACTGTAGCAGTGGTGCCGCAACAGTATAGCAGTAATATACATGAATTAAGCGTTTAGACCAACTGCTGGGATCCTTGAGGATCATTTAGCACTTCTTACAACTACTCGAGAAATTAGTTTTTATAGCCAGAAGTTAAATTTTCTAATCCAACAATGCCCATGGTAGCCTTCAGTGTTATCCTGAATTATAACGAGGCGAAAGTGGGTGGAGCCTCATGAAGTCACCATTCTGACGATAATTATTGGTGAAGGTTTAAAGCCAATATACGGTACAGGCTATTCTTTTTTTCAGTAAACAGATAGATAGCCAATAAATAAAAATTGCTTGACATTGGATATAGCAGTTATCAAATCAAGCTTGTCTACTATGTTTTTGGTAATTACCAACTATTCCCTACATCTTTGTCAATCTGATTGTGACCTATAAAGTAGACTGTAATTTCTTGGAAACTTATTTTGGGAGTTAGACTAATAATCGAAGTGTTTTTGTATTTATTAACATATTTTGTTGGTTTGTTCATTATGACAATTATCAGTGTAGAGGTTCCAGAGTTCATAAAGGTGTACTGCTTTGCTTGTATTTACAATTTGTATAGTCATTGTTGCCAGAGGTTTAGCCTTCGTTACGTATAGTCAATCATCCATCGAGAAAGAGGGAGAAATGATGTCATAAGTTACGTAACGAGTGCGTTCGAAACCTTTTCTCTGGGTAAGTTGGCTCGTCTTCAAAAAAGGTCACTTTTACATTGTAAGTACCAAATTTATTCAACCTACGTAGTGCAGAATACACTCAAATTTATGTGTTGATATATATGTATTCTGAATAAGCGTTATATTTATGAAATGCATAGATAAAAAGTTATTGCGAAAAAACCGTGTTACAGAGGCCCTGAATCTCATAGTAGATGATGAAACTACTTATGCTAGAGAATCCTCCAGCAATCGAAAAACTTCAGAATATCTTTAATCAGAATATGAAGAAAAATAATCTGTAGACTAGGTAATGGGAAGGACATCCTATGCAATAAATTATTCTCAACTAAATTACCTGAACTTGCATATATATATATATATATATATATATATATATATATATATATATATATATATATATATATATATATAATATAATACAATGGCACTGCTCTGGATTCCTTCGGCTTTACCTCATGTTACACAGCATTGTTCTATTCTTTATATTTATATATATATATATATATTATATATATAATATATATTAACATAATATATATACATATATATATACATATATATACATATATACATAATATAAATAATATATAATATATATATATATATATATATATATATATATATATGGCAGCCCCAAAATACACAAGGAGGGCTGCCCACTTCTTTCTAGTAGGAAATCTCCTAACAAAAACTTAGCTGTGTGGATAGCTGGAGAACTAGGAATATACTGTTCTGCATTAAAGGTAAGTCAGGTTAGATCTTTATGTGTGGACTCTTACACTCTCCTCTTTGATAACTTGCTTAGCTCTTCAATAGACTCATTGTTTGTTGTCGTAAGAATTTGTGGTAACGTTGAATAATAATGAGAGTTGCTATTATGTTTAATTCACCGCTGTTATTGGCATGAAAGCAGCTAAGCAACTTTCGATCTGTTCATTACTTGGGTGGGTGACCGTCAATATGTGTTTGACAGACTGCTGGTCTTTCTGTCTATCTTTGGTCAGTACTAGACTTATAAGCTCTGTGGGAACCGACGGTGGTGCGTAGACTGATACTGCTTTCTGTTTTGCATATATTTATTTCTTTCGATTTTTTTTATGTATTAGGTATTTTATCAGTTTCTTAATTTTTTCTTTTGCCTTCTTTCTCAATTTTTTCGTTTGTTTTTAATGATTATTTTCTGGATATACAATTGAGTTTGCAACTTCAATTTTACGTCACACTGTCCGAAAATATAGCAAGATACCGATGCTCCTTAGGAGAATGTTTCAGTAAAGAACAACGATATGAACAATGAACGGACAGTCAATTCTTTCTGAAGACCACTGAAACTGCTTGGGCGTTCCAAAATAATTTAGTGATTGCTCGCATTATTTCAGTGTTAATGACGAAAGATTTTCTAAGTAAAGACCACAATGCTCTCCAAAACTAACTTCCTGGTTTCACTTTTGTCACTGCAGGCGATGAATGCACTCTCTTCAAGACCTTTGTGACCGCCGAATACAATGGTACTGACCAAGATTCCTTCGGCTTTACCTCATGTTACACATCATGGTTCTATTCTAAGAACCTGGCACCTCGAGCAGTGGTTGCGATGCCGCAGGCTTTTTCCGCGGATTACGCTGAAGATAAGGCCACCAATGGGTATTTCTGCTACGTAAACGACTCCTGCAGCATCGTCAAAGTGATGGCTAACCCCTGGTGGAAGGCTGATCTCCAGAAGGCGTATTTCGTCTCAGCCCTCATCGTGAAACCGAGAGACGACAACTGCGACTTCAGCAACGTCGAGATATGATTTGGAAATTCGCCGACGATCAGCGAGAACCCAATATTTGTCACCTACCCGGGATCGACACCTCCAGCCGGAACTGTCTTGACTTTTGAGCCCAAGAACCCAATGGAAGGAAGGTATCTCTCCTTCCAGACACTTAGTACCTCAAATGTCGCCGTTTCTATCTGCGAGGTACAAATCATTGAGGCCTAACAGATGCAAAGATATGTCGGTCATCAATGAAACTGAGCAGGTACACTGAAACTAGAGGTTGAAGAGGTAGTGGGACCTGTGTTGTATAGAATGGGACTATACTCTGTTTTTTTTCATCTGTCCATCCGCCTGTGGTGTTTTTGTATGGTAACACTGCGTCCCGGGCTTTAGATAATTACGCTAATTGTAAGTTTTAGGTAAATAAAAGGATATCTGGGTGTACATTTGTAACTGAAAAGTGTTTTAATAATTTACTGTATGCGAATTACACCGTTAATATTCGAAATAAGATATTATTATAATCGTTGAATGTAAGCTGAATGTAACTATCTAAAGCCCGGGACGCAGTGTTACCATACAAAAACACCACAGGCGGATGGACAGATGAAAAAAAAACAGAGTATTTTTTTTATAGGAAATGCTTGCACACACTATGTGAGAGATAGGGGAGACCGGGACTAGTTGTCACCCGGGATTTTTAGTCACTACTAAGAGCAGCAGCACCTTTTAGTCAACACACCAAGTGGCTGCCTCCTCCCCATTCCTCCTGTTTTAGTATTGAAACGACTTCAGCACATGGTGGACTGTTTTGCTTATGTTTTTGAAAATGGGTACTCAAAGTCAATTTTTGGAAGCTTAATTTTCCTCTTTTATACCACTAGTACCAAGGTACATTTTCAAGTTTACACATATGTAATCTATATATATCAAGCTGTGAAATAAAGCTGTAGTTGGAAGCTTTTAGGGACTCTGCTGGTTATAATTGAAAAATGGCGTCCATGGGCAGGTTGTTACTATCGGCTTGGGGCACGTTGTTACACTGTAACAACCTGCCCTCACACGGCCTAATTAATTATTTTATAGAATGGTGAGAAAATATAAAAAGAAGACAACGAGGGGCACCCTACCGGAAGAAACAAAGTTAGCAGCAAAACAAGTTAAAGATGGGAAACTCATTAAGTAAAGCTGCAAAAGCATTTGATATTCATTAATTGTCATGTCCATGCAACTATATCTCAAAAGAACTGAGAGGGAAGAGGAAGATGCATCAGCGTCTTGTATAAAATTAGAGGGGTATGCAAAACCAAGGAAAGTGTTTTCTGATGAAGTGGAAATAAAACTAAAAGAATATGTTATTCCCTCTAGTACAATATATTATGGTGTAATATCTAAAGGTATTAGAAGTCTTGCATACGAGTATGCAGTGGCTTGCCATATTGTGTATCCCTCAAACTGGGACACATTTAAGCAGGCAAGTAAAGATTGGTTACTGGAACTTTTAGAGACATTCCAAAATTTCCCTTCGCGCACCAGAGCCGACCAGCTTATCCAGAACCATAAGTTTTAGTGCCTACAACATTGGGAAGTTTAATGATAATCTTGAGGCAGTCTGTCACAGATACAACTTTGAAGTGCATAAGGTATGGACTATATAGGAAAAAGGAGCTGCTACCGTGCAAAAACCATAAAGTTTTAGCAGAAAAGGGAAAAAAAGCAAGTAGGAAGGACAAAATTTGCTGAAAAGGGGCCAACAGCCACCATAGAGGTATCAGTTAATGCCAATGGTAATTCAGTTTCCCCTCCTTTTGTTTTTCCCCGTGTTCATTTCAAAACCTATTTCATTACTGAAGGTCCTATCAACTATAGGGCAACAAAAAGTGCAATTTAAATATATAACATATATACATATATATATGTGTATATGAATATATATACATATATATATATATGCTCATAAAGTAGATCGTGATTGACAACAACGAACAAGTATAAGAGGCGCTAATAAAGGGCTTCTTTCTACTTCTTTCAACTTGGTTTTCATTGAGATTTTGATTTACTTTGCTAATGGTAGAAAAGGGATCTTCATTGCGGCTGAGTTACGCACAAGTTAAGCGGTCATTATGACTATGAAATATGGTATTTTCACTAACACATCATATGTGTGTGTATATGTATATGATGAAAACTAAGTTAAAAGAAGAAGAAAGAACCGATGCCGATGACGTCATCAACTGGGTCAACTTCATATTTTGCGATCGCGTGTAAACCACAATGGTTTTGCTTCCTGCTCGGACAAAGGCCACGCCCACTTGGAGGCATGGATGCCAAATGTTTCTAGACATTTAATTTGCCCATAAATTCAATGTATTTTCCCACGAAAACTTAATAAAATGGATATAAGGAAGCTCAATATACTGTATACTTGATACGAATTTTGCTTATCCTATAACAAATTTATCTTTGAAATTAAAAAAAATGAAATTAAATAAGGAAAGTACAAATTTTGATTCCGTAAAGCTCATTTTTTAAACAAAATAATTTTTCTTTGTTATTCTGAAAAGTAAATAAATTCATTTGTATAGAATGGGATCATTATAATTCATGCACTCTCATTTCAAGCTAACTCTAGTGCCTGGTTATATCGGATGGTACAGCACCTGTAAAAACGTCAAGAGAAAACATTCAAAAAATAAAATAAAAACTTTATGACAAAAACTCACTTAGTTGTTGATGTTTGAGGAATTTTTGAAGATTTGTCTGGCAATGATCCAGCTCCTGATTGGTAACTTAGATCCTTTTACCTCTTGACTTCTTGAAAGGTAAGTCCATATTAGCATCCATCTTGGTTAGATATGCCAAAGAAATTTGGGCTCAAGGGAAACCAGATAAACCACATTATAACTGGCTGAGACCTGCACTACAGCAGCAGAGTCAAGCAACAGCTTAGTAGCATTCTCTTGCTTAGAAGGGTATCTCCACACTGGTGAGTGAATAGATTAACTTCACAAGAGTAGCACCAAAACCAAACTGTGACACATGTCCAGTTTTATGCCATGACGAATCAAATAAGATATCCAGTGGTAGGTGTAGTAAACCACTTCTAGGTTCAATTATAAAAAGACCTTCATAAGACTTGGCCAATTTTTGTCTTTGTATCCGTAATTAAACTTCTCATTTTTTTTCAACTGCAAATTATGACATGCATATTTCATGTTTTGTCATTAAATTTTCACAAACTCAAAGCATTGAATTATCCTAATTTTGATAACCCACTGTAGCCCGTACCCAACAGCATCGTTCATATAAAACCAATGAGGTTACTGGCACATTTGATTCAAAGCAGTGTCATCCAGAGTTGCATTTTGACAATCCTTGGGTCTAGTAATTTGAAATTAACTTCACTTCTACGTTAGGTTGGTATCAAAACAGAAAGGACACGCAGTTTGTCGAACGATGTACTCTTATTGTATCACTTGTTATATTTACATCGTTTCCCGTGAACGCTGATTTTACGAACTGCCGGAGACCTTTTTTTTTTTTTTTTCTTTTTTTTCTTTTGACGAACTTCCATTAGGATCACGCTTAGGCTACCTTGTCAGTCCTTTTCATATCTTTGCTTGGTAGCTAACACTCCAAAATGGACCACTCCCCTGGTCAGCCTCTCGTGTTTCTTTGGTTTGTGTCTGTTAATGATAACTTATGCAAATGTAGCTATAACAAATGTTCACGGCATCAGTCGTACAAATACAAACAAAAATTACCGCTCCTCTCACACTAACCATCGTCAAATCACAAAATGTAAACAACCTCTTAACACATGCGTGAAGTAAAAATATGAAACTCCAGGAGAACAAATAGCTGGTATGAAACGTATCAAGGACAAACACTCACTGTATGAGAATAACCAGCGCAAAAGTAACAACGGGGTAAAAAATCAAGACATTCTCATCTCTCCAGTTTTGATAGTTATCGATGACAGCTGTGCAGTAAATAAATTCTCAAACACTAATCCCTAGGGAAAATGAGTTTTTTATCTTTTTGCTATGGCTGATTTCTCACGTAATCTAATATGTAAAGAGCGCCTCAGTGGCGTGGTTGGTTTGGTGTTTGCTTCTCACCTCGGTGGTTGCGGGTTCGATTCTCGGCCATTCCATTGAGGAGTGAGAGATGTGTATTTCTGGTGATAGAAGTTCCCTCTCGACGTGGTTCGGAAGTCACGTAAAGCCGTTGGTCCCGTTGCTGGATAACCACTGGTTCCATGCAACGTAAAAACACCATACAAACAAACAAACAAACAATCTAATATGTAGACCTCACTAATCAAATAAGACTTCATTCTCGGTACGAATGTGAGCTCGAGTTTCATCAGAGAAACCGCTCCATCGTACACACACGAACATATATGTATATGTAACATATGATTCACATTAACTGAAAACTACTTTTGACTGCCATAATGACCACTTCTCGATTTCCTCTTACTGTTTTGATATGCCTTTCACGAAGAGCCTCAAAATGGAAGACTGCGTAAATGAAAACACTTCTTCCCCTGTGGGATTCGAGCCCCCGTGTAGGATAGCTTCTTCTTCTTGTGTTTCTCATCCGGATACGAGGATTGCAGGGTAAAGCATATCCAAAATGTGTGTGAGGGAATGAAGACGTTAAGCCGTCATTTTGATTGTTGAAATGTTCAAGACACTCAACCACGCAGATGGGCCACCGTCTGAGGGTCAGGAAGTACCGGCCGAAAACCAAAGGCTATTCTATTCTGGTTCCATCTGATGACCTCTTGTTGGTTACTGTGTTGGTGTGGTCTCAGATTAAAAAAATAAATGAATAAATAAATAAATAAAAACAGAAAGAAAGATAAAAAAAAAGGACTGGTTGTTCAGTGTAAGGGTTACATATTATGCTGTGAGGCTTTTATTGGGAGCAATCACCTTCTGTTAAATAGAGAATGGGCCATTCTTTATTTAACAGAAGGTGATTGCTTCCAATAGAAGCACCACAGCATATATATACGCAGGAAGTACTTTGTAGCCCGTACACTGAACAACTAATTTTTATTTTATCTGAGACCACACAAACACTGCTGCTGCTGTAGTGCAGGTCTCAGCCAGTTATAATGTGGTTTATCTGGTTTCCCTTGAGCCCACATTTCTTTGGCATATCTAACCAAGATGGATGCTAATATGGAATTACCTTTAAAGAAGTCAAGAGGTAAAAGGATCTAAGTTACCAATCAAGAGCTGGATCATTGCCAGACAAAGCTTCAAAAATTCCTCAAACATCATCAACTGTAAGTGAGTTTTTGTCATAATGTTTTTTTGTATTTTTAAATGGCTTAGGATATATTAGTTTTTACCTAAAAGACTTCATTCTTTTTGGTACTTGTTTGTAAATAGTTGAATCTTATTTTGGGGTTCCTTGAAAATCTCTGGGCAGTATACAACGTTTTTACAAGTGCTGCACCATCCGATATAACCAGGCGCTAAAGGTAGCTTGAAATGAAAGTGCATGAATTATAATGATCCCATATTATACAAATGAATTTATTTACTTTCCAGAATAACAATAAAAAAAATAATTTTGCCTAAAAAATTATCCTTTCGAAATGAAAATTTTTAACTTTCTTATTTAATATCTTTTTTTTTTTCACAGATAAATTTGTTATAGAATAAGCAAAATTCGTATCGTGTATCAAGTATACAGTATTTTGAGCTTCCTTATATCCATTTTTATTAAGTTTTCGTGGAGAAACACATTAAATTTATAGGCAAATTAAATGTCTAGAAACATTTGGCACCCATGCCTCCAAGTGGGCGTGGCCTTTGTCCGAGCAGGAAGCAAAACCATTGTGGTTTACAGGCGATCGCAAAATATGAAGTTGACCCAATTGATGACGTCATCGGCATGTGCCCTGATCTTTTCTTGTAGTTCTGCCACTAGTTCAGCCCCGTGTGCATTCATTTCGGCATTCAGCTCATCTGCGTTTTCAAAGTTTGCCTGAGGAGGGAATTTTTTAATGAAAATAGGGCATAAGTAAACAAGTAGATAACTGCTATATGGGGATTAGAAGAAAGTTAAACTAAAACAACCTCAAACTTTTTTTTGTCTATGTTTACCGGGTTCAGCTGAACTCTACTTTTATTGTTATCGATGCTAATTTTTCTGAATCACAATTATTTCTAATATTTTTCCCCTTGAAGATGGGGTTTTTAGAAATCGACATTTAGTGAGATTGAAATATCGATATATATTTCCATGTATATACGTACGATATATATATCACTATATATATATATATATATATATATATATATATATATATATATATATATAATATACACATACACGAGTGTATGTGTTTTTGTATAATGAGGAAGAAAGCAAATGTTAATCACCTCTCTCTCTCGCTCTCTCTCTCTCTCTCTCTCTCTCTCTCTCTCTCTCTCTCTCTCTCTCTCTCTCTCTCTCTCTCTCACACACACAAGGGCTTGAAGGACTCCCTTCTCAAGGGGATGTAAATGATCTTGCCCAGTCCCCAGATGCAACTTGCAAAGGAAACAAATAAGCAGAGGATGGGAGCCAAGGACAGGAGAGAATAGTTAGCATGTCTTTCTTGTGTCTGCCAGACATGTCAGGAGTGGAAATGGCTTTGGCTTGGACCAAAATTATGACTATATAACCACTTCCTTTAAGAAATTTCGCTGGACAGGTACTTTCATAGATGCAAATAAAAATGCATCATAAACGCATAAGTACTTAGTGAACTATGGCGTTTTTTGTGGTCAACTTAACTCAAACTATTCACCCACCGTGATACGAAACTATGATTCGCCCTGAACATTCGTACCTAGAATCTTTAGCTGCATCGATAAAAACTCGATTAAACGTACGTTGAATGTTGAACTTGTTCTTGTTTATCAATTATTTATCGATTAATTTGTCTCCGACCTCGAACATGCCAACTAAATCAACACCCCCCCCCCCAAAAAAAAAAAACACTCATTTGGTCCATCAGAGAGAATTAATTCTATACAGCAAATTTTCAACTCTCACCTCGAAGCTTTTGCCAGTAAGGTCAACCCTGAGCGACTGTTCCGCAAGACAGATTTGAAACGGCGTGAACGTAAATCTTGCGATTCTCAGCGAAACAACAGCCTCCAGATGATTGGCGGCAAAGCTATTGACGAGAACCACAAAATAGAGAGATTAGCAAACGAATGAAAAAAGGGGAAAATGCATTACTCTTCTACCTTAGAGTGCGTCCACATTCAGTAAAAACATGTCTTAAACCCGCGCCGATAACTTAATGCACACGCATCACAGACACATGGAGTACAAGTCAACTCCTTATTGGTAGTCGTGACTAGATTCTGGCTGCAAAAGGTTGAGCCTCGAGGGTGATTAGCACGGCTGCCATATTTTCTTAAAATCGTTCAAACTTTTTAGGAAAAAGGGTAACAATTTGGTAGATTTGGCAGAATTTTTTAAGCGGCGCTGCCATCTCCTCTTGTATGGAAGATTAAGGGAAGTGACCGCCAAGGGTCACAGTGATAAGAGGATTGTCGGTCACCTCCCTCCATTTAAGTACTTCATACGATTAATTATCAAGCATTTTCCAAGATTCGTTCTTCACCTGTGGTGAAGAACGAATTTGTTTGCATATGGGATGAATGTCGATGTTTTTTTATGACATGTTTTACTATGATAGTGTGGACGCGCTTATATCATAGCCTATTTGCAGATACCAATTAATCTTTAGTCATCAACCCATTTCTCTACAGAAAGAATATGCAACAAGAGTCTGTCTTATTCCTTCAAATGGAGCAACATTTCGTAAAGTAAGGGAAACCAGCTGGAATGAAATATATTGACACTAAAATGTACATTGTATTTTTGTGTAAATGAAAATTACTGGTCGGGTTAAAATTTGCTTCAGATGGAAAGTTTTACAAAGAAAATGGGAATTCTATGGGAATAAAGGATCCTTTTTATACCTGACCAAAGGACATTGTCACTTACTCCATGGTTCCCGAGGTGGAGTAGGGGAGCCCTTTGAGAATTCCCTTGGTTGTGTAGTTGTCTGCGTGGGCTACAAATCTCTCAAGCTGTGCCGATGCAGTGAACTATAATAATGATAATAATAATAAAAATGTTGAAGGCAAACATTATTCTATGATAGACCAAGATTTTCTT
>NC_061090.1:18435273-18496893 GCF_015104395.2 Macrobrachium nipponense | reverse complement strand
AGACCAAGATTTTCTTGTGCAAAACTAAAGAAAGATTTAGAAACAAGAAAAAGGATGCATAAAAAAGATGATGATACAAATTAATAAGCAGATAATAACAACGAGAAGCTTTTTGCGTTGAGAACGAAACTTCATTCTCAGTTACCAAAATATAAAGCACTCTCGACGTGGTTCGGAAGTCACGTAAAGCCGTTGGTCCCGTTGTCGAATAAGCCCGGGTTCCATGCAACGTCAAAACATCATACAAACAAACAAAAACCAAGATATAAAGAGATTTCTGTATACTGTACCTGCCACGTTTCCAAAATCGGGTCAAATCCGGTGATAACTATGTTCGAGAAATTGCTGATTTGTGCGTCTTTGAAGATGAAGAACAGACTACAGTCGAAGAAAAAGACCAACTGAATTCAGTTTCTCGGTTGTAAAGTGCAAGTAATGATACGTTTATGCTTGTTTATGTATACACAACTGTATAGATATTTGTGATTGTAGTATAATCTATATATATATAGATATATATATATATATATATATATATATATATATATATATATATATACTATATATATATATATATAAAATATATATATACATATACGTATATGTATGTACATGTATAGATATAGTATACATATAATTAATATATATCACTCATGATATTAATTAATACCATACTATACAAACACTATTTCTATACATACTCGGTATCTTCATGCGACCGTAAACTCATACTTATACATATATATATATTATACGATCACAAGTAACACGTGAAGATTGTATATCAAGAGCCAGCAGGAAAAAAATGAAAAACAGCAGTACCTAGCGCTTTCGTGTATTCTTGACACACCTCATCAGGGTACCAACGGCTTTACGTGACTTCTTGATGAGGTGTGTCAAGAATACACGAAAGCGCTAGGTACTGCTGTTTTTCATTTTTCCTGCTGGCTCTTGATATATATATATATATATATATATATATATAATGTAATATAATAATATACATATATACAAACACTATTTATACATACTCGGTATCTTCATGCGACGTAATGTGGAGCTCTGTGTAGGATACGCTTGCAGGATCCAGTCCTTTGAGCGCGAGTTGAGCAATCGTAGTTAACAGATCTTCGAGAATTCCAACTGAAATATTCCGGATAATTTTTTTTGTCAGTTTACCATTTTCTTGCAGTGCTTTGGACTCACCACTACTATCGTCACTTTTTAATTTTTGCTACGTTGGTTGTTCTGTTACATACTCCCTTGTCAATAGTACCTACGTTTATGAAGTCTCCAATTATTATTATTATTATTATTATTATTATTATTATTATTATTATTATTATTATTATTATTATTATTATTATTCAAAATGAACCAACTTCCACATTACACAGGTCTAATCATTGACTTGCAAAGTAAGACTCTGCATATCAGAATGTCCATATATTTAAAAAATTGAGAAAATAAAAGCAACGTATAAAGACAAAATCAACAAACGTACAAAAGAATCCATACATCGACGTCGATATGTCAGCAAAAATAAGGATAAGCCGTAAAAAGCTGGAAGGAATAAGCTAATACGCTCGTTTGCAACTTCGTATAACTCAAGTGTTGAGAGAGATGTACTTAAAGTCAACATTTCTTAATTCAAAGAACTTTCAGAGACCTCAGACCTCAGGCAAGGAAGAAAAATTTAAAAGCCTATAACCCACTCCTCGAAATGTCCCTGCCACCCAAAGCCTCATTACTTGTTGCCAGTTGCAAGGTCCAACCTTCGCCGAATTTTCGCAAAGATCCTCACATAAATATTCGGGAAATTCTGACGTCAAACACAAACAAAACGTTTTAGACATAACCAAAAACGTTACTTTCATGTTACCTGAACCTGCTTACCTGGTTGTTCGGCAGAGGCTGTTGCTAGAACAGCCAGCAACACAAAGATCTTCATGTTGACCAAAGGTTGTTGGTTAGACCTAAGATGAGACGTGCTGTGATTGATGCAAGAGAGAAAGGATGAAAATATGATTGAAAATATAATCGTAGCTTTATTTACTTGATAAATGAAAACCTTGTTATATATTTTTACTGTTATACTTAACTGTTTGGTTATCAAATATTGTAAAGTGTATCCATTTGAAGAATTCTACTCATCACATAAATTAACTGATTATCGTAATAAGGCTGAATCGTATGAGGTTCCCAGATAGCTTCAATAGGCATGAAACAAACAATGACATGTATATTTGAATAACTGGAATGTTTTGTTAAAAATGGTTGCTGCTTCAGCACTATTAATCTTGTAAAGAATCTTCTCTATTTGTCTGATGACAGATTTCTCTCTGTTGCTTAGACTGGCGAGCAACGTGCCAAAGGGCATGGTAAAATCCGGTTGGTGAGTCATTTTAGGTGTTTATTACTGTTATAAGCAAAATATAACAATAAACGCTAAAAATAACTCAACAACCGGGTTTTACCATGCCCTCCAGTCTCAGCAACAGAGAGAAAACTGTCATCAGAAAAATATAGAAGACTTTACCAGATTAATAGTGCTGAAGCTGCAACCCTTTTTAACAAAGCATTGCTTAAGAGAGGGTCTTCTTCCGAAGTCTCCTTCCAAAATAACTGGAATTATAATAAATGCCATCTTTACAACATCCCAGGCTTAACTTACCCTCTACGAATAGCCAGCAATACTTATCTAGGTTTCCTCGATCCTTGACGACACTTACCAACGAAACAAGTCTTTCCTCGTTAGCTGAGACGCAGTGGTTACAACACTGCTATGAAAGACGAATCTCTTTTGCAGCTCGTCTTTGGCAACACCTGTTCCGTTCCCTTGATTAGGTGAGAAATAAGACATGCTTATGTGTCTGTTATCAAGGTTTCGGAGAGATAAGGCATCTGCAAGAAATCCGAGACGAGGAAGAGGAGAGTGAAGGGTAAGCTCAAGAAAGGAAATTGAACGGGAAAAAGAGAGAATTGATCGCCTTAGTGGCATGATCGGTATGGTCTTGACCTGCCACCTCGGTGGCCTCGAGTTCGATTCTCGGGCATTCCATTGAGGGGTCAGAGATGTGTATTTCTAGTGATTGAAGTTCACTCTCGACGGGGTTCGGAAGTCACGTAAAGCCGTTGGTCTCGTTGCTGAATAACCACCAGTTTCATGCAAACCATACAAACAAACAAAGAAGGGAGAATTGCAAACCTTGGTAGAGATGGTAAAGGATAATAATAGGAGAATTTAGACATTTTCAGTGTACCAAAAATGTAATATTCAGGTCAAAGAATCTTAGCCAAAATATGATGAAGGGTCCAAGAATAAAATTCAGTATAAATTCCACTTTTTATTCCATTATGAAGATATATGTATAGACATTCGCAATACTTCTGACTAAAACTGAATTTTTCGTTTTCCTTTTTTTATTGGCACTCTTTATATTTTATCACGATGAATGGAGGGATTGGATTCATCAATAAAGGCGCAGTCATGAAAAATAAAAAATAAAAACTGTTCAAGTTAAAGGTTTTGGACCGACCAGCACTTCGACGGACATTTTATACTAATGAATAAAAGTAAAAGAAACTTAAAATTTAGGGGGAAAATTTCCCGATTGATTTCTTAAATTTAGAATTGGATTGTATCACATACATAATTAGTTGCTACATTTTACAACGATTAGAATGTGAAGAAGGGTCAGATTTTTTCACAACTTTTCAGTATGTTATTTATTTTCTCAAGACATTAAAAAAATATATCCTTGACGTTAACAAATGCAATATATATATTATATATATATATATATATATATATATATATATATATATATACACTAGATACGCTTATGGAAGAATTCACAGATAAAACCAGGTTCCCAAATGTTTCGATTGACCCCCACAAAGGAATTGAGATTTTTTGCCAAAACTTCACAACATAAGCTAAAAAGTATTGGTTACACGATTAACATTTTCTTTGAGAGACTGATGATTACAACAGATAACAGAGACAGTAGCAAGTCCTTTTCCGTAAAAACATATATATTGACTCTGAGGATTTATCAAACACAACATTTGTAACATTATCTTCCCTGAATCATTTTGATTTTTATAATATCTTGAACCCCCAGGAGTCCTTTCTCCTATTTATGGGTGAACTTTATAAACGGTGGATTAATTGTGTTTACTTGCCCAGTGTGAGATGTTCAGTTTTTTATTTTTTATTTAGTTTTTTTTCAACTTAGCGGGAGTATTACCTTCCATCATTAATCTTATGTTTACACAAGAGGCGGATACAAAGAATTGAAGTAATGTACTTAATACTTCTTCAGTAACATTGTTCAAGTATTGGATAAATGGCTATTTGCTTGATTATCATGGAATTACTGCAACAACATTATGTATATATAGATATGTTATGTATGTGTATATTATATATAATATATACTATATATATATATATTATATATATAATATATATATATATATATATATATATATGTATATATATATATATATATATATATATATATATATATATATATCATATATACTTATAGATTATTAGTTTATTACCACATAAGAGTGCACAAAAAGAAAATAATGCTATTTCTCCTAGTACGTAAGTGCAACAGTTACATTATATATATATATATATATATATATATATATATATATATATATATATATATATATATATATATATATATATATATATATATATATATATATATATATATATGAGTGAGGGGTTGGGAAATAACATTAAATACAATCATAAACAGCGCATTGTTAACAAAAGAACACAACAAGAAAATTCAACAAATAAATAAAGTTGACACACAAACATGCCTAGTTAGCATACACTGCCACCCAGTACAACCGTTAATTCAACCAGACAGATTTATTCGTAAGTACCCTTTTATTTCCACGAAAAAACATTTCAGACTGAAAGGACCATGTGTGATTCCTGCTCATATTTTGTGAAATAGCAGAGCAGGATTTTCTGACGCTGAAGTTAAAATTCATTGACCAACAGGTAGCTTAATGGAGCAGAAACATATCATTCATATTTTCGAAATATTCCATTCATGTTACTATATTAGATTCACATCAGCCGTGCATTTGATGTCTAGGCCAGTCCCTTACGATGCTCCTGATTGTTGATAAGCCAATCACAGGGCTGGAAACTCTCAGTCTCTCTCGAGAGTTCACATAGGTAGGATGTATGTTCCGCCTCGCCTGAAAGACGTATCCCTCAGGAAAAGTGGAACATAGATCCTACCCATGTGAAACCTCGAGAGATACTGAGAGTTTCCAGCCCTGGGATTAGCTTATCAACAGCCAATGAGGAGCGTCGTAAGGACTGGCCTAGACATCAAATGCACGGTTGATGCGAATCTGCTATGGGATATCCTTTTCACCAAGATATCACATAACTTTGAAAAATACCAGTATTCTTGTGGGCTGCGGTGTTGAATCAAATTCCTTTTCATTCACCTCCTCTGACAGTTGTTACGTAGCTCACAAGAGTGCAATGACATGGCATAAAAAAAACCTAAGATTTAAGTGAACGCCTTGATTCAAGGCATATTTTACGTATCCCCACTTATATCAGTATCAGAGATCTCGTTCACTTCTTAACCCCAATGGCACAAAACATACAAAAGCAACGCTGACTGATTAAATAGTTTCACTTTGTCTTGAACGCCTTTTCCAGTTCTTGAAGAGACTTGCCCCTGGTCTCGGGAAACCAACAGCTGACCATGAGAACCACCAGGAAATTTGGCAGGCTGAATATCATCAGGGTCGTTCCCAGCTCTAGTTCTGCGATGATCTTGAGGAAGGCGTAATTGAGACCAAATATCACCAGGTTGTATGTGGCCGTGATGAGAGAAGCTCCCAGGGACCTGACTGGAGTCGGGATCAACTCTCCGACGTATATCCACGGGATGGGACCCAGCCCTATTCCGAAGGACCCGACGAAAAGCAGGAGGAGGACGAGAGGCATCCAAGATTGCCCCGGGAGCTCCAACATGAGGAACAAGCCCGTCATGCCGATTGAGATGCCGCAGACGAAACTGCTGATCATAAGGAAAGGCCTTCGTCCTATCCTGTCCATGGTCAGGGCGGAGGCTATGTTCCCGACAACCCTGATGATGCCAATCAGTATGGTACACACGAACGGGTCGATTTCCACTCTGGCTTGCCTGAACATGTACACGGAGTAAGAGAAGAGAGCGCTTTTCCCTCCGAGCTCTCTCAGAATGAACATGACCCACAGGAGTAGGACTGGTTGTCTATTTTGCTGCTTCTTCAGCTGAGATGCCTGAGGAAAATTATTTCGGTTATTGTAAAGAACATCAAGAGCGAATTCCTGCTTTATTAATGCAGACGTACGTATTGGACAATCAAAGTCTATTAAGAATATCATCTGAAAAAGTATTGTGGATTCAACTGTGCTTTATGATGCAATTTGACATGATTCGCTTGCAAAGAAAACAAAAATGCTCGGAGTTTCCTCGGGTCATATGATTTTAAATTTTCATACAGCAACAGAGAATAAGCAACGAAGTTCAAAATACTGAAACTAAATAAAACTTTTGTAGGGGTTTTCTAAATAAACAGACGTACAAGATACAGACTATATAAATATAACTCATATAAAAATATTTGACAAAATCGAACAACTTCAACATTTATTAAATCTAGAATATTCTCTCACGTTTTTATGGATAACTGCAAAAGGAAAAATGCGGGTCCTCGAAAACCAATAATACAGGGTGTCCATAAGGTCCCAGTACCATTCTGAGCAATAAATACTTATAATGATACTAGGACTATATGGACACCTGTAGTTCGTGAGATTTAAGGATTACCTGGTACTTGAACGATGCTTTAGTAGGTGCTGAAGTAGCTGCAATGGCGTTGAGTTGTTCAGCCACGTCAGTTCCACTGGCTGCGAGATTTTTCAAGGACTGTTCAGCCTCCTCTAACTTGTTTTGCCTTATGAGCCAATATGGAGACTGCAAGAAGAGGATAAAAACTGTTAAGTTTTGTATAACAATGAGAAGCGAGAGAAGTTTTATGGATCATAACAACTTTGAGTTGTCTGTGTTCTTTTTACAACACTTGCTCTGTGTGAAAAAAATGCATTTACTGAGTTTTCTTACAGTGAGTATTCTGTATGGAAACGTAACTTTGATTTTATTGAATTCCAGTCAACAAAGAATGTTCATGTGCTGTAAGGGACAGAAAATTGCAAATTATACTTTAATGGTTCTTCAATTTTATTTACCTAAGTAATGTTCGTATTTAAAAAAAACTATCTACTATCGTACTTACGAGATTGTAACAGAACCCATTGACCAAACACAAAAACTCATTACAAAAGGCAAAAGTATGTAAACGTTCATTGGCCAGAAGAAATTTAATGTGTAACTAAACCAGTTAACTGAACCCTATGACTTGCTTAGAACAGCAACAGTGAATTATCGGCCCCGTCACAACAAACTAGTTCTTAGAACGTCTTACTCCGTCCTAAAAAATCGTAAAACTGGTTGCGGTCGGGGTAGATCGTGTAATTTTGGCCTAATAATGCCTCAAATACGATCATAGTACGTTCATAAGTTCGCAGTACGTCCATCTCGTCTGTATCCCGTCCGCAGTCAGTTCGTATCAAGTTCCGATGGTATATAGGAGCTCGTTCAGATCAGGCGGACCGGACACCGTTTCCAAGCAGTCCAAGCCCGTTCGTGGCTTAGATCCTTTCGTAACTAGTTCAAACCTATTCTTACTAGTTCGTAACTCAACCACCTAGTTCGCAGAGTTCATATAGTTCTAAGTACGTCCTCGCCTCGTGCCTAGTGCGTTTGGAACGTAATTGCAATCAAGTTCATGTCCGACGGCTATAAAATGTCAGCACGTTTTTGTCCGTTCTCATTCCCGCCTGTGATATTCCTTTTTATACCAATTCAAGGCCAAAACATATTGGCCTTGTTCTTATTATGCTACGATTTCGTTAAAATGTTCTACTCAAAAAAAAAAAATTTATTCAGTAATTTTTAAGTTCTCTTAAAGGTACATGCGTTCAACCAACTCTCTAATGTATACAAGGTGTGTAAATCTTTTAATTTATCAGGAAGTCGATAGGCACTTGACTCAAAACAAGAACTATTGTCCATTACAATCTCGAAATTCAGTTGCAGCATGGCGCTGGTAAAAAAAATGGTCTGCACAGTCACTGGCCTCTGTTGCATTGTTGACAAAAGTAGTCTCCACCTCTTGGCCATAAATGCCAAACGCATTTTCTACCACACGTCTAGCTCTAGAGAACCTGTAGTTGGCAATCATTTCTTCTCTTGTCAGCTGACGGCCTGAGTATGGCTTCATGAGGTATCGATGAAGAGTTGAAGACCAAAAGCGTCATCTACCAGCAGGAAATAAAGTCCTGGAAGTCATTTGGCAAGGGTGAAGGTGTCGGGAGGCCAATTGACCAATCTTCCAGCATTCTTTTAGTTCTGACTGGTTGTAGACCTGGGCATCAGACTGACTTCCTAGACCAGCAACATCTATCCACATGAATTTGTAATCGGAATTTACAAGGTCCATAAGGACGATTGAATAGAAGCCTTTGTAGTTATGATACATGGTACCCGTCTTTGCAAGCTTTCTGACTGGGTTTAAGCCAGTTCCTCACCCAAAATGATCTTGGTTTTTTCCTTCCTCTCCTCTTTTTTGCTCTACCACCCCATTGTACTCTTGCTCTGCATGAAAAACAGATGTAGAATGCCAGAAATGATCCCAAATGATGAACCAGGGAGGAAATGACGGGTATTTACACCATACCCTGTATGATCGTACTGCAGGCGGAATGGACTTAGTAAGAATGGCGTAAGAACGACAAAAACGTACTACAAAGTGAACACGTAGAAATGTGTTGCTAACTTTTTTCCAAAAATTGTGCTCTTATTTTGAACGCGTTTGGTCTGAATAACAACGTACTAAGGACGCAGTACGGTTGAGTTGATCCTGTCTGCGAACGGGGAAAAACGCACTACAAACGGATCGGTCGGTTTGCAAACATACTGCCAATAGACGCCCAACTACACCACGTCGTAACACATCCCTAATAGGATCGAAGTACGGCAGTTCCGTTTGTAGTACGTCCATCTCGTTTTAAGTATGTTGTCACTCTGTCTAATTACAGGACGGAATGGATGGCAAAAAGTTTTGAGCTGGCTCAAAGTCCTGGAGCACCCTTCCCGTCCTAGCCCGTCCATGAAGTTCGTTAACAGATTGTAAAAGATTGTTACTTTGTCCACTCCGTTCGAACACAGTTTGAGTCCGTTTGGCAGTGAGAACGAGTTCTGTGTGACGGGGGATACAAACAAATATGAACGTCCAGTTCTTACCTCTGGGACAGTCAGCAGCATAAGGAAAATGGGCAAACAAGGAACAGCAGACACAGCTGTGGCGAGCCCCCACGGCAGAAAATGGGCGAGCAGGTAGCTCACCAACACTCCAATGGCTGCTACGATCTCGGCCGACGAGGAAGCCAGCCCACGGATGTTAGAAGGACTGAGCTCGGCTACCAGGGGCTGGAGGGCTGTGCCAATCAAGCTGGAGGTGATGGCCAGGCCACCCCTGCCAACATACAAGAGCGCCAAGTAGGGAGAGTAAGCCTTCATCAGCCAAAACCCTGGCATGGGGAAGATGGCACACAGGATCATCCTTCTGGGCCCAAGCCACTCCATCAGGGAACTGGCCACGAGAGAGGTAGCGATTCCCAAAATGGGGAGAAAGGAGACTGCAAAGAAAAGAGTATCATTAGTGATGCTGAGTGAAAATTACGTCGTAGCTTTCGGTAAGCAATTTATCCATTGACTGCTTGCTTAGTTTTATGCAGTTAGGAAACGTTTTTGTCATAATTAAATTCAGTGTACTCAGATATTCAGGTCATAAAATAACTAAAAACAGATGATATATATTATTATATGTCCAAAAGAGCATGGAGGTTCATTTGTGGCGGGACTGCATAAGAAAACAACAACGGTCATTGATTTTTTCCAGATTCGGCACATGACTGTTTGTACTTAGAGAACTTCTTATCAAAAGAATATAATACTAAAATAATGGATTTCTTATATACACAAACACACACACACACACACACATATATATATATATATATATTATATATATATATATATATATATATATATATATCTATATATATACATACATATATATATACATACATATATATATATATATACATATATATACATACATATATATATATTGAGAGAGAGAATATAATAAAATCCACGTAAGAAGTGGAGTGAAAAACGGGACTTGGAACAAGTACTTTCGTAGTTCATTCTACTTCGAAAGTACTTGTTCCAGGTCCCGTTTTTCCACTCGCCTTCTTACGTGGATTTTATGAAAATCATATATATGTGTATGTATGTATACATTTATACTAAGAATCAAATCGTGACTTTATTAAATAAACAACTACCGTTACAAATTAAAATGAAAGTTAATAGCTGATCTGGGGCAGCTGAGTTGAGGAATAATGATATCTACAGACAAAAAGACATTGATAATTGTGCGTGAATATCTGAACTTAAGAATAATAATAAAAAAAAAAAGTCTGTCAGCCTGTTACCATATTCTATTTTTCTAAATTATTCAAATAATTCCCAAGCAACTATCGTAGACCCCCAGCGGTGTTCCTCCCGTAGGGGTTAGTGCCTGCAGTGCACCTCATGAGGTGCTATGTAGGCATTTCTTAAGGTTCTATGCAGCGTCCCTTCGGCCCAGAGCTGCAGCCCCTTTCATTCCTTTTACTCTACCTCCGTTCATATTCTCTTTCATCCATCGTACTGTCCACCCTGTCCTAACACTTGATTCATAGTACAACTGTGAGGTTTTCCTCCTGTTACACCTTTCAAACCTTTTCACTGTCAATTTCCGTTTCAGCGCTGAATGGCCTTAATTGCCCAAGTGCTTGGCATGTATGCCTAAAAAAAGAAAATAAATCTAATTATAACCCAGCCGTGTTCAAGTCTGTTAGTCAGTCCGTTTGCCGAGTGTGCAGGATTTGTCGTGTCGATAATTATAGCGGAAGGAGAACAACAGAATCATCGGTGCTACACGAATACTCAATTATAGTGACCACGATGGCGACTAACCGACGCTTGCAAAAAAAAAATAAATAAATAATAAAACAGCGAATGAGCACAATGAAGTGTTTCAGAATGAAGGGGCCAACGCTGTACCTTCATGAAAATGTTTTTTACTGGTTTGTTAAAACATTGCTGATACTTTGGCTTCGATCATTAATCGCAGGACATATATCTACCAGGGCTTCTCTCCCTTCAAGAAAAACTGAATTGGGGGTAGGTCACCTGTTCGTTCCTTTATCTCACTTGGCTGTGGTCATAAAACGCAAGACCTTCATTCATAACTGTTGTGCGAGCGAATGCAAAAGTGAATAAAGTAAAAATGAATTTGATAAGATTATCAAACAGGACAGTGATGAGAGGACGAACATTCGCGAAAAGGAATAAAATGCATCCTCTGAAGGAAAATAGATTAGAGATATTTAAACAAGCACACAGAACTGATAACTCTTAAAACACAAATGATACGAAAATGGAATGAAATAACGAAAAATAGGAGACAGAGCAAAAAATGAAGAAGTTACATGATCGTATTCTTCTAATGTAAGTTTTTAAAACAGAAGCCAATAGACTACAAAATATTTTGGATAGAATATGTTTTTGGGCTCAGGAGGCAATAGAATCATTATCGAAAAAACAACCTTTTTTTTTTTGTAAAAGTTATTAAAGTCATTTGGACTGGAAAGATAGATAACCCAGAGGAAAATGTGGGACTTGAGAGAGAAGGAAACTATAGACAGCCACCCAAAACGGAGAAGTTTATAGGACTAAGGAGTAGAACAGAACCAGTCGCCAGGGTATGTTGATAAACTAAGAACTTAAATGAGGATATCGAGTGCAATCACTGAGAGAAAAGAGGAATAGAGCAGGCTGTTAATTTCATTTCATCATCGTCCAAGAATTTTTATTTTCTGTGCTGCTCAAAATTAAGAAACAGCTAGAGCGCGTACATGTGAATACTCAAATTGAATAGCTTTCCTTTAATCATTCCTTACCAATAAACAAACAAACAAGTGTAGAGAGGAACAAATAACTTAGTTTTATTAGCGCTCAACAATGTCTTACTATCGTGGAGTCTGTAATCAGATGGCACTTGAGCAAGTCATGGTTCTCATAAAAAAGAAAAATGTGACATAACGTTTTCCCAGTGCTGAACATAATGGTAAGGGGCTATTAAACTTGAAGAGGGAGAGAGGGTAAAATAAGAATAAAGAGAAAAAACAAAATAGGGATGTGAATTATTCTGATGAAGGCAATTTGTTTTTCGTTGGCATTCGACGAACTACGAATTTGTTCGTTTATTTCTGCGTTCTTCATTTAACAACATCGCAAGAGAACACATTGTTATATGTTTTGATTTCATTGTTGGCGTTGTTGACGTGTCAGATCTTAAAGAACAGTTAAACAACTAAATAGTTGTATAAACTGTTCAGTTGACAGAGTGGCATTGTATAAATTCGGAAGCCAGAACCTCCGCCTGTTCTTCCATTATCTCTCAATGCACATCAGCTTGTCAGTTTATCAGATCTAGAATCTTATTCTCCTAAATTCTCAGTTCCCGCAACACACCCCCCCCCCCCCCCTCTCCCAACCCTTCTCTCCAACCTCCATCCCCAACGTTCAAGTTCCATCCCTGTACTTAGGATATAATAAACTTTAATTTACTTGTGAAATTCGTGCGTAAACCCATCTACATTATGGGCTTTATGATAGATCCCCATTTTGTAAACGACTCTCTCTCTCTCTCTCTCTCTCTCTCTCTGAGCATTTTTTTATTACCGTCTTACTCAGAAGTAGCATAGTAAGTCTACAGTAATGAATATTTCCAAAAAAAAACAAAAAAACTTGCAACTCACCATTCAGGAAATGTCGAGGTTCTTGATTACTAACACTTTCGCTTTTAATGGATATCATGAAACATTATTGACAACCTCAAACAAATAGTTTAAAAGAAGACTTTTTTAATTGCTTTTTTTATTCTTTTTTTTATAGTAAATATTCTCAACCGATGCCGTTGAAGCTCACAAAATGTAATGTATAGTTTTCCCACAGCAACAGCTATGAGCACTACCGAGTGAAATTAAATATAAACAAATATTTCGGGCCACCCTCTTGAGAGCTGATAGTTCAGCTCAGTGGTCTGGTAAAACGATGTTATATAATAATAATAATGTTCTGTTGATTTTCCTTTTTTGTTGCGCTCGAGGAGGAGAATTGCCTCTGCATTCTACCTTCTATTATTATTAATAATATTATCTCACTCACTGTAAGGTTGAATGTCGCATTTCTTAAAAAAAATAATATGGCATTTCTTAGGAAACACTAACATCCTTAACCATACAGGTCTAAAAGTATCCGTTCAAATATTGTCGCAGATACCAGAAATATGATGAAAATAATCCTTATTTCATGCACATTAATGACGACATTCTCTACCAGTATAAACGTTGAGTTTATTATACCATAAATTGCGATGATATATCTTTAATAACGTTGCACCTTTAGAGTTAAACTCGTGGGGGGAAAAGAGCGCTTAGATTTTGGCATGTCTGGACTCATCCCCTTTGTAGGTCGTGATTGCGTCTGTTGTCTTTTAAGTATGATTCTTTTGCTACTGCATCGCACTTATAATGTAGCACTGGAATAATGTTACGCTACATTTTCTTGTTCAAGATTGTAAGACGGTCAAACGTTAAGTTTATTTCCCGCAGACTATAGGGGTTACATTCAGAAAAAATAATAAAATAAGGTCATCTTGCAGTCCTATATTTAAGTGAGTTTATATATATATATATCCTATATATATATATATATATATATATGATATATATCTATATATATATATTTATAATATATATTCCTCATATACATGCATACATACATATGTATGCCACGAAGAAATGCGAAACAATGGAATGCTAAGTACTTTCGTCTTATTACCAAGATATGGACGCAGCAACTAAAGATATACTGAGACAAGGGCGTATATAATATATGCACCATAATTAGACGCCTTCTCTCTGCATATCTTTAGTTGTTGCACCATGTCTTGGTAATAAGACGAAAGTACTTAGCATCTCCATTGTTTCATTTGTGTTCGTGGCTGAATTTTTATTCATATAATCATCACGTGTTTATCTTTTCGTGATTTTAAATCAAACACATAATATACATATATATATATATATATATATATATATATATATAATATATATGTGTGTGTGTGTGCATGTATGTATATATGTGTGTGTAAGTATGCATGTATATATATATATATATATATATATATATATATATATATATATGTGTGTGTGTGTGTGTGCGTGTGTGTGTCTGTATGCCCATATATACATGCATTACACACGACCTTAGTATTCGTAACGCCACAAAAATCACAATGATGAATCAATTTGATCGTCCAGTTCCCGCTAAACTATATAATGTTCCCCTCTGATTCAGTCAGGTAACCTCTACTGTGCTCATCCGAGCTCAAGAAATGCATTTCCATGCTGAGATTTCAATCTTACCCAGAAGAGAGACGTGCTCCTTATTGACGCGAAACTTCGACGTGTCCTCCTCCAATTTTGGGAGGACGGCAGCCCATCCGATGACCATTCCGCTGAAGACCGCTGTGGAAGCCACAGTTGCCAGGTTCACCACCTGAAATCATTGCAATATGTTTACGTGCATTGAATTTTATGAACGATTTTTGCTGTAGTTGTATACCCACCTCTGTCCTCATTTTTTTTTTTTTTATTCCTACAAATCTGTATTAATGCATTGACCTGTTCCCGTCATTTCCCTGAACGTTTGATCCAAAATCTTACCCGAGACCGACTCTCACACGAAACCAGGCACTTCACCTCAGGAATGCTTTTAAACGAGTCTGACTTTTTCACGTAACATTCATTCTCAGTCCACGGAAATAGCATGCTCCTGTGTCCTTTGCAGCGGTTTCACTTTATCAAAGTACTCTCCCGACATAAAAAAAAAAAAATGAAAAAAAGTAACCAAGACATTTCCTTCTCTCAACAGCTTTCATTAGAAGAGGGAATACTCAAGAAATGATAATTAAGAGCTGTAATCTAACAGGGGTTTAGTGTAAATTTAAAAAGGGTTTATTGTACGCAATCAAACACACTCTTTCAGAAATATCAAAAGTAATAAACACAAATAATCCACAAAACCATTGTAAAAGGTGCCTTCGTCGCATCTCATGCGGTTCACTGTAGGTGTTACTTAAGGTTCTTTCCAGTGACCCTTCGGCCCCTAGCTACAACCCTTTTCAATCTTTTTTACTATACCTCCGTTCGTATTCTCTTTTTTTCCATCTTCCTTTCCACCTTCTCCTAACAACCGATTCATAGTGCAACTGCGTTGGGTTTTCTCTTGTTATGCCTGTCAAACTTTTACTCTTAATTTCCGTGTCAGTTCTGAATGACCTCATTGGTTCCAGCGCTTGGCCTTTGGCCTAAATAGCATATTCTGTTCTATTCTATCTGACAGACGTATCGGAAACAGCATACCTTCATCAAGTGATGCTATAGAGGCATGGAAACAAACCTTACGAAGTATACTCACCTGACGAAACCGGAAGCCCTTCTTGGCAGTGGCCACCTCGCTGCCCATCTCTGACGTCATCTTGGGATGTAGTTCTGGTGCCTGGAATGGACGATGATAAAATATGACCCTCACTCCATTAGGCATTACTCCAAAGTGCTATATGTTTCCACTCATGAATGACCCTGGTATCGTTATTATGACGAGGAATGACATTGTAGCGATGATGAAAATCGGTACTATTGTAGATTCATATCAACCGTGCATTTGATGTCTAGGCCAAGTCCCTTACGACGCCCCTTATTGGCTGTTGATAAGCCAATCACAGGCCTGGAAACTCTCAGTCTCTCAAGAGAGTTCACATGGGTAGGACCTATGTTCCACCTCTCCTGAGGGATACACCTTTCAAGAGTATCCCTCGGGAGAGGTGGGACATACACCCTGCGTATGTGAACTCTCGAGAGAGAGACAGAGTTTCCAGCCCTGTGATTGGTTTATCAACAGTAAATCAGGAGCGTCGTAAGGGACTGGCCTAGACATCAGATGCACGGTTGATGTGAGTCTACTATAGTATAGTCTACACAAATTTTGAAGCACCACATTTTTTGTACTCTAAAAGCGACGAAAATTACGATGGCATTGGAAATCGTATAATCATAATGGTGCCGAAGAGCCATTATGATAACAGCAATCCCATAGTGAGAGTGAATTGCTTGGGTATGTTATCAAGATGAAAATCCAGATTCAAAAGAATGAGAAGTCGCTGTTATTAAACTAAAAAAAAATGAATCACAATTTCTTACA
The DNA here is from genome assembly GCF_015104395.2 of Macrobrachium nipponense. Classification (NCBI taxonomy): domain Eukaryota; kingdom Metazoa; phylum Arthropoda; class Malacostraca; order Decapoda; family Palaemonidae; genus Macrobrachium; species Macrobrachium nipponense. The sequence goes on along the minus strand of NC_061090.1, from coordinate 18,480,343 downwards.
GATAGTACCACTTATGTGATGTAGCAAATGTTATGTTCCTCACTTGAAGTACCGGACAGAACAAAACGTTCTTGTGCTTTGTGACGTAATTGCGTGTGAGAGATTTTCGTGGTGTTTATAACAAAGGCAGAGTCATTTTCTCTAATAACTCATTAATTATCTCCAGTGCGATAGGCTGTATTACAAGTTGAAGTGGATTTTCCTTGAATTCTTGAGTACAAAATGTCAAAAGGCGTCTTCAATGGCACCTCGTGACTTGACAACGACCTCTTCTCTGAAGCTTGGCTAAATAACGCCTGTCACAGTCCTGGTGTTTTACTTCACGGAAGCGGAAAAAGAATAGGGCAACGGAGGGGGAGGGGGAGGAGAAGAAGAAGGAAGACTAGCGCCTCAGTGGCGTGATCGGTATGGTCTTGGCCTGCCACCTCTGTGGCCTCGAGTTCGATTATCGGGCATTCCACTGTGGTGTGAGAGATGTGTATTTCTGGTGGTAGAAGTTCACTCTCGACGTGGTTCGGAAGTCACGTAAAGCCGTTGGTCCCGTTGCTGAATAACCACTGTTTCCATGCAACGTAAAAACACCATACAAACAAACAAAGAAGGGAGACAAGCAAAGCAGCGAGAGAAACATAAACAAACGAAAAGATTCAAAGTGAAAATTGCGTAGTCAAAAAAATGATTTTGTGAACTAGAGAAGGGATTATGGAAGGAAAAGGTGAAAATAGAATAAATGACCACTGATGGGCAAAAATGCAAAGAAAGGACAAAAACCACTTTTGGTAGAAGAGAAGGAACAAAGGACCGAGAAAAATCCAAATAAATGTAAATAACACAAAATAAATCTGCTACAGGGGCTACAAATACAGAAAATAAATAGCAAAAACCTATCTTCGGCAGGAAACAGAAACGTGAAGAAAATTACCCCGTCGTGGAAGAGTGAAAAAAGTAGAAAGCACAATGGCAAAATGGCAGGAGGCTTAATGAAGAGAAATTACACCAGAAGTCTACTGAAGATAGAATACCAAAAATAGTCTCCACCAGCGCTGGACACGAAGAAAGATATCTTTTACGTCTGCCAAACCCACAGATACCAATCTAGGGCTAGAATTTAACAAAAGAAGGGCCAGAAAAAATGGCACCCGAGGAAACATGAAAGAAAAAAACCGAATTAAAAAAATTATTTTCACTAGAGCAAAAGAGAAAAAAAAACGCATTACCTGATAAAGCGTCGAATCCTGTGAACAGAAGTCCTTTGGAAAAAGAACATCCGAAATTGCCCTCAGAAAGGACGAGTGGCTGTTCTGCCCAGAGTCCTACAAAGACTGAAGCCACAGCTCAAGATTTTCTTCTTTTGCTGAACCAAGTCTGGTAACATAATCCCGACATTACCCCTGGCAAATAATTATGTAACCAGCCATTTTTTTTCCTTTCCTCCTCTTCTTCTTCTTCCCTCGTTTGTGGACAGTCTGTAATTGCCATTTATGCAAATCCTCTTTTCTTTTGTAGTAAAGCATCGCAGAATAACCGTCTTCCTTATTCAGGTTTGCTTTTTTGTTTGTTTGTTACTCTCGTTTGTACTTTACTTCAGCTCTCATTTTTTCTCGGTATATATGTACTATTTTTATCGTTGTGGTTGTCTGTTGTTTTACAGAAAGTTGTGTGGATTCTTACATTAATTTTTACCAAAGATTTAAGGCCTCGTGGCTTGTAAGAACCAGTTCGATTTTGGGAGACGTCTGGATATGGATAAGACATCTTTAGAGGAAGAGATATCCTGCTCAGATTTGGTGGCATGGAATGGAATGGAATCTAGAATTGAAGCCAAAGGTCAAATGGCGGGGACCTATGAGGTCATTCAACGCTCAAACCTCAAATTAGTCGCAATATGAAACAAATGTTAGGAAAGACTGGAAAGTAAGATGGGAGAGAGATAATATGAACAAAGGTACAGTAAAAGGAATGAAAGGAATTGCAGCTAGGGACCGAAGGGACGCTGCAAAATATCCTTAAGTAATGCCTACAGTGTACCGCGTGAGGTACGCTGACGGCATTACCCCCTCTGGTGCAGACTCGATGTATAGGTTTGCAATCATCTAACCCCTTCTACTTTTGCTTCTTTTTAATACCTTTCCTTACATGGGAGTATATGCGTGGTTTATGTAATAATAATAAGAAGAAGAAGAAAAAGAAGCATTCTAGCTTGGATACAAAACATAAGCCAAACTTCTACTTCAGGGACATAGCCCTGGCTTGTACCTCAAAGGCCAGAGGCTCAAATCCCCAAGGATAACGTATGTCCTATCATTTCCAAGCAGTGTTGCCTTGCATAGCGTGCAAGTCTTCGCAAACCCGTTGAGGAGAACTAAATGCGTACGTCCACTCACCGCTGGTGAGCAAAGAACGGCTATACCATAGCAACAGATGCAAATGTTCCCAATGATACTAAGTACATGCAGTTGGATAAGGTTGGTTCTTTATACCCCCCTACCCGCTTTGACTGAGTAGATATAACGTTGGCCTGATGTATCGTTGGTCAGCGGTTCGAATCCCCAATGAAGAGGTTGGTCTAATCAATAACAATAATATTCGCAATAACCTTTATTCTGCAACATTGTTTAAGTCTAATTATGTTTTTACTATGAATTCATTAGTAAGAATCGGTGTTGCCAAGGCAGAATGTATTGCAAGGCGCATCTGGTAATCTATACACAAACACCAGACTGAGAGCATTCATGAGCAGATTCATTACTTGAGTCAAGTTTCTGTTTAGCATATTCTTGAATAGATGAAAGACAGCTAGAGCGAAGAATGCTGTGCACTTATTTCTCAACTTCTTTATATTTACTTGTTACAAATATCAGGCGAAAACTTACTTTTACAAATCCGGCCAATAACTGCAGACTGTTGTTGCTTTCTATAAACCAAACTAATGAAAGGTGATTTTGGATTTGGATTAAACTGGTAACAGAGTATCCACAACGATTTTTTTTTCTAATCTTTTGTTTTAGGCTTTATATAAATTCTAGAATTTCGATCAAAACTATGGGAACACCTTAACGTAATATCTACATAAATTAGCAATCATATGGGATGTCCTCTCCTGATACTTGTCATCCTGAACCGATTCTTACAAAATTTGCATTTCGCTCTAGGCATGTTTTGAAAACTCTTGATTTATATTATGTATGTATGTATCATATATATATATATATATATTATATATAATATATATATATATATATATATCTATATATCTATATATATATATATATATATAGATATATATATATATATGTATATATGTTTCATATATATTTGTTGTATAAAAGATATATAATATACATATATATATATCATATATATATATATATATATATAATACATATCTATATATATATATATATCTATATATATATATATATATGTATATATATATAATATAATATATATGAAATACATATATATATGTATGTTATAGATGTAATATATTCCATATATATTTGTATAATATGATATACATATTTATATATGTATGTATGTTATATATATATATATATGTGTGTGTGTGCGTGTGTGTGTGTGTGTAAAAACACATAAACTCCACTTATCTCACCCGATGTAATACGTTCAACTATGCACTTCCGCAGATCTATCGTTGTTTGGTCCCAGAAGATAACCTTCCTTGTGCAGCATGAGTCCTGGCTCCTTCGACGAGTGTTCACTGAAATGTTCAGTCCAAGACTGAAGTCACAAAATGCAACTCCGAACGAAAGCAGTAGCCCAGTACAGTCAGGAGTGCTTGTGCAGACAAAGCGCAGACCAAGCGCTTTAATAACCGTCCACTTTCCGCGAAGTCAGCCAACCACTTGAAGCTGTTCAATTGAACTCGAAAAAATGAAGAATTTAGGACATTAGAGCCGTTGTGCTTTGACACACGAAAGCAGTTGGTCCACAAGTCGTGGGACCAAATCAGAAGAAGTAGAAGACGACATTGTAAACGGAGGAGGTGACAATTCACAGACGTTCACGAAAGAGCAACAACTAAAAAGATAAAACTGGGAAGGGGGCCCAATTCGAGGTCAAACTAATCAAAGTTTCTTTTGTAAGTTACATGAAATTAAACTTAGTTCTTACCACACGTGTTGCCTACAAGAAATCACGTGACGTCAGTATCACGTAACAGCCTCTCGCGTTTGCTGATAAACGAGGAAAATGACGCACTTTCTCTCCGATGACATCAGATTGAGTCGGGAGATTAAATGGGAAGATACCGCAAGGACTATCATTTCTTCTTGCGATACAAAAGTCCTACTTAATCCCTGACGACAAAGAGGTGAAGGACCGCCAAGTAGAAGTTTAATATGAAAGCGTGCAATTGTTCGCCGTGGGTGTAGGCTACTTCTGCACCCTGTGATTAGTGGCCCTTAAGGTTTATTTCGACCTTTCCCAGCTCTTTTATTATTTCATTCATTTATACTTTCATCTTTCTATTTATTTACTCGTTTTGAAAAGCTTCGCATGCACAAACAACACACACAATATATATTATATTATATATATTATATATATCTAATATATATATATATATTATATATAATATATATATATATATATATAAGATAATGACTTACTCTTATAAATGATATACCGTTATCAATATCTACTTTTGCGTTTGTCCCTTCAAAGGAGTAAGGGCAGATTATTCGAGCGACAAACGTAATGGAACGGAAAGGACTGATGAGCATAAAGACAAAGGACATAGCTAGGGATTGAGGAACATCGTCAGTTGTGGACGAGGATTGGAAAAATATATATATATAAATGAATAAATAAGAAATCTACGAGTGTTGAATTTCATTAAAATATCGCATTACTTCCAACGGTTTCCACCGACAAATTTGACTAACAAGCATTGGTTTATTTAATCATTTATCCATTTACTCTACTGGGGTCAAATAAATCGAAGAATTAATAATCAAAATATTTTAAGTGAAAAAAAATAAGTATGAAACCCAGGAACGATTACGTACTTCAAAGGTATACGGTTGAAACGTCTATAGAATTAAAGCCAGTCTTTATTCTAAAAGGAGAGATCTGGGGAAAATCAAGCCATACTCACCGTGAAATTCATGGAGCAGAATGTTAAATTCTGACGTCTTTGAAATATTTACAAATTAACAGATTTCTTCTTGCAGAACCGTAGCTAAGGCGGAATGGAAGAGGCTGTGCAGAAATGCCTTCATGCTCCCTGAGTTTATCGGATTCAAACTGTACAACTGTGCGTCATGAATTTCACGGTGAGTATGGCTTGATTTTCCCCAGATCTCTCCTTTTAGAATAAAGACTGGCTTTAATTCTATAGACGTTTCAACCGTATACCTTTGAAGTACGTAATCATTCCTGGGTTTCATACTTATTTTTTTCACTTAAAATACTTTGATTATTAATTCTTCGATTTATTTGACCCCAGTAGAGTAAATGGATAAATGATTAAATAAATCAATGCTTGTTAGTCAAATTTGTCCGGTCGAAACCGTTGGAACCAATGCGATATTTTAATGAAATTCAACACTCGTAGATTTCCTATTTATTCATTTATATATCTATATTTTTCCAATCCTCGTCCACAACTGACGATGTTCCTCAATCCCTAGCTATGTCCTTTGTCTTTATGCTCATCAGCCCTTTCCGTTCCATTACGTTTGTCGCTCGAATAATCTGCCCTTACTCCTTTGAAGGGATAAACGCAAAAGTAGATATTGATAACGGTTAACCATTTATAATTGTAAGTTCATTTATCTTTTATATAGATATATATATATATATACACACACACACACACACACACATATATATATATATATATATATATTATATTAATATATAATATATTATTCTATATATTTAATATATATATATCATGTATATATTATATGTGTGTGTGTTGTTTGTGCATGTATGCATGTATAATATGTCTGTAACTTTTTCTTATTTTTGAGCCAAAAAGTGTCAGCCGCCCACCCCCCCCCCCCCCCCCCCCTCTCTCTCTCTCTCTCTCTCTCTCAGTCAGTCAGTATTACGTAATATACATATTATATCTGTCTGACGGGCTACAGTTGATATCATTTTTTTTACCTTATTCAAGTTTGTTTTGCAACCTGATGTTTTCCAGGCTCTTATAAGATGTTTGCTTGTTTGATATAGTGAAGAAATGCGAGTTAAGATCACAACATAGTATCGGTGTACGAACCGAAAAGAATGGTTTGGTAACTTTACAAAATTGGTTTTACACATTGACCTAAATTCGCAGCAATACATCGTCTTGTGTCGCGTCATGATCTGAATTGGCTCTTTAAAAGTTTGACAAGTGCCAGAATTTAAAAATATGCTCTGTTGGGCAAACACAAGTTAATGATAGGTCTGAGATTGCCCAACTGGGCTGTTGCAGGCATCGTATTGCGCAATACTTGCTCGCAGTGTACTATATATATACCTACATAGACACATACTACATATATATATTGCCATATATATTTATATATATATATATATATATATATATATATATATATATATATATATATAATTTATATGCAATATATAATGGTTTATACTATTAGTCTACTGCAATGTAAATAATCTTTCGATTTGGGATGAAAAACAGACAAAAATAGGGCGATAGCAAACTAAGTATTCTCTCTCTCTCTCTCTCTCTCTCTCTCTCTCTCTCTCTCTCTCTTCTCTCTCTGCTTTTATGACATTGTTGCAAATACGCATATTTTTTCACTCAACATAAGCGACCTTTTATCAAATAATCATTCTGTGTGCGTGTGTGTGTATGAAATACATATATATATATTATATATATAGATAATATATATATATATATATATATATATATATTATATATATATATATACATATATATATTTGTAGCTTATATATATAATATATTATATATATATATATATATATATCTAGAGATATTATATATATATCTTGATTGTATATAGATAGCCACGAAGGAGAAAGGAAAAATAAACAACGGAGTTTCCGCAAGATCTTTCGACGTTCAACGTCCTTTACTTAGCAGGTAAACTGACTTACATGGGGAATTGACAGTTCAGGAAAGCTCGTATAACTGACAGATAGGGATTATAAGGAGATTAGTACCTAGAATCCGGCACACCTGGAGAAAGAGTAACTTTTCCAAACAAGCTTAAACATGGGTACAATTTAAAAAACAAAAACAAAAAGATTAAGTCAATCTGCTCAGACACAAGGGCAAGACAATTAAAGGATAATATAGGGTGACAGCTATTCAGAACTTTGGTAACCAAAAACTTATTCACAATACATATTCACAATACATATTAAACATACATTTACAATGAAGATATCTCTAAGGCAACTGATTTGTATTTAAGTCTGTAATTATATCTTTGAGGTCATTCTTAAACATGTTACAAATGCAAGGGTCTACATGAAACAGGCCACGACTTATATTAAAATTACATTGTGAAGTAAGTTGTATTATAGCAGATTCTAAAAAATTTCGTGATAAGACATCTTTTGACCTTGCAATCACTGAACTACCAATCCAATTTATTCGGTGGTTGTTTTCACTTAAATGAATGAATATTGCATTAGATATTTGCCCAGTTTTACAGAATATTTATGCTGGCTTAATCTTACTTCTAAGCGTTTGCCCGACTGTCCAAGATAAAAAGAGAGGCAGTCCATACATGAAATTTTATATATTATGTTGTTGCTTTCCCTGGGGCCATTTTTTATTAACATTCCTTTTAGTGTGTTATTATAGGAAAAAACAAGGTTGACCTTAAAGGCTTTTAACAATGATTTAATGGTTTCAAATCCGTTAAAATAAGGTAAACTAAGAATGTTCTTAGAATTTTCTTTCTCCGTGTTACTTACACTACAAAACTTTTTGTGGGCTTTATTATAACAAATATCTAATATATGTGAAGGATGACATAAATCTTTCCCTATTTTTCTTATGTATTCAATTTCTTGATCCAAATATTGGGGACTGACACTGCGCCATGCTCGTAAAAACATAGAAGAAAAAATTTATATTTTGATGTTAAGATGGTGGCCTGAATAGAAATAACATAAGTTAAGTTGCTGGTTGGTTTCCTATAAATGCTGAATATATATTCAATGGTGAATCTTATCAACAAATATTTGGAATGGCAATGGGAAACCCTTTATCATCACTCCTCTCAAACTTGTACATGGAATTCTTTGAAAAACGCTATTTACCTAATATCATTTATATTCCTGTAAAGTGGTATAGATATGCTGATGATATTTTAGGTGTTCTGCCTGCTGGTATTGATGTAAATGATTTACTCTAAATTAAATAACCAGGTACCATCGATTAAGATTACTCCAGAATTGGAAAAAGACAATTGCCTCCCTTTCTTAGATGTTTTGATACATAGAGAACCATTTCAATGTAATTTCAGCATTTATAGGAAACCAACCAACAACTTAACTTATGTTCATTTCTATTCAGGCCACCATCTTAACATCAAAATATCAATTTTTTCTTCTATTTTTTTACGAGCATTGTCAGTCCCCAATATTTGGATCAAGAAATTGAATACATAAGAAAAATAGGGAAAGATTTATGTTATCCTTCACATATATTAGATATTTGTTATAATAAAGCCCACAAAAAGTTTTATAGTGTAAGTAACACGGAGAAAGAAAATTCTAAGAACATTCTTAGTTTACCTTATTTTAACGGATTTGAAACCATTAAATCATTGTTAAAAGCCTTTAAGGTTAACCTTGTTTTTTCCTATAATAACACACTAAAAGGAATGTTAATAAAAAATGGCCCCAGGGAAAGCAACAACATAATATATAAAATTTCATGTATGGACTGCCTCTCTTTTTATCTTGGACAGTCGGGCAAACGCTTAGAAGTAAGAGTAAGCCAGCATAAATATTCTGTAAAACTGGGCAAATATCTAATGCAATATTCATTCATTTAAGTGAAAACAACCACCGAATAAATTGGATTGGTAGTTCAGTGATTGGAAGGTCAAAAGATGTCTTATCACGAAATCTTTTAGAATCTGCTATAATACAACTTACTTCACATTGTAATTTTAATATAAGTCGTGGCCTGTTTCATGTAGACCCTTGCATTTGTAACATGTTTAAGAATGACCTCAAAGATATAATTATAGACTTAAATACAAATCAGTTGCCTTAGAGATATCTTCGTTGTATATGTATGTTTAGTATGTATTGTGAATATGTATTGTGAATAAGTTTTTGGTTACCAAAGTTCTGAATAGCTGTCACCCTATATTATCCTTTAATTGTCTTGCCCTTGTGTCTGAGCAGATTGATTTAATCTTTTTGTTTTTTTTAATTGTACCCATGTTTATGCTTGTTTGGAAAGGTTACTCTTTCTCCAGGTGTGCCGGATTCTAGGTACTAATCTCTTTATAATCTCTATCTGTCATTTATACGAGCTTCCCTGTACTGTCAATTCCTCATGTAAGTATCATGCAACGTAAAAGCACCAAACAAACCAAACCTCATGTAAGTCAGTTTATCTGCTAAGTAAAGTACGTTGAACATCGAAAGATCTTGCGGAAACTCCGTTGTTTATTTTTCCTTCGTGGCTTATACCTACCTATATTTATGGATTTATCACGTTCCAAACTTTCGTGATTCAGTTATACATACACATATATATATATATATATATAATATATATATAATAATATATATATATATATATTATTATACATATATATATATATATATATTTTATATATATTATATATATATATTATATATATATATATATATATATATATATATATATATATAGTGAAAACATTTTAATATGGGCATAGAAGTCAATGCCCACACACTGAATATTTAAAGGATCTCTCTCTCTCTCTCTCTCTCTCTCTCTCTCTCTCTCTCTCTCTCTCTCTCTCTCTCTCTCTCCTTTTATGACATTATTGTGCAAATACACATTTTTCACTCAACATAAGCGAGCTCTTATCAAATAATCATTCTCTCTCTCTCTCTCTCTCTCTCTTCTCTCTCTCCTCTCTCTTCTCTCTCTCTCTCTCTCTGTTTGTGTAAAATACATCGTAGCAAACGAAAGTGTATATATATATATATATAATATATATATATATATATATATCTAATATACTTATATATATAGATAGATAAGATAGATAGATAGATAGATAGTAGATAGATAGATAGATAGATAGATAGATAGATAGATAGTGTGAAAACATTTTCATATAGCTTAAAAGTCAATGCCCACACGCAGTGAATATTTAAAGGATCTGTGACTAACAGTGAATTCCCGCCAGTGAATTCTCGCCAAAAATAAATCATCCCATCACTTATATCACTTATGGGGCTACACATAAACCTGTTTTTATTAAGTTTTCCATCTTAGGCCTGTGCTGTACAAATGCAGCAAGTTTAGTTGATGGGATATAAAAAGCCAATAGTGTGTTTACTTCGCCTTTTTTTTCAGAGATGGTGCGTGGGTGCCTCGACACGTTCAACCCTCGTTTTCATACTGAACACAACTTATCAGAATTTACCCTCCCCAGTGTTGCTCTTTTTTTCCTTTACTAGGCCTGTCTAGTAAGCTGTCTAAGGCTATACTTAAGTTTTTTTTTCTTTCAACTTTCTTCTTAGCCATCGGCTACCGAAGGAATCAAGTTGTGCTTCCATCATTTTTAAGTGTATTTTCCTAGTTTAGTTTTTGATGAGAGAACAAGTATTCATTTTAATCATATATTTAATGGTCATACCAATACATTTATCCGATGCTGCTCGCTTTTTATGTCTACTCAAAGATACAATTATGGGATATATATATATATATATATATATATATATATATATATATATATATATATTATATATATATATATTATACATATATATATATATACTATATATTAGATATACTATATATATAATCTATATATCTATATATATACTATATATATATTATATATAATATAATATATAATATATGTAATCCTATCTATATATTAATTATATATACTACATATATATATATATATATATATATATATATATATATATATAGTAATTTTACATTGGTCATTTTATGTTTTTGCATATTAGGCCACATATAACTAATTACTATAAATGTCATTGTAATATTGATATATATATTTATATATGTGTGTGTCTGTTAAAAATACACACATTACATACATACATACATACATACATACATATATATATATATATATATATATATATATATATATATATATATATATAATATATATATACATACACGTTTCCCCTTAGCCAACAAGACTGCCCATATACTTACATTGCAAGATTCCACACTGACAGAGAAGTCACTATCCTGATTAATCATTACTCAGCCACTAGAAACACAAGGTTGCCTGCTATACACACATATTGCTAAGTTCTTATATACTAAGTCGCACTAGTTTCATGTTCCCATGAATAAACCTTTTGTTCGTCTGTTCACCAAGAAAAAACGTCGTGTTTAGTTTGCCCCCAACTGCTTCCGTGTTGCACTACCGGGAAACAAAATTATAATAACGTTGCCAGTTGTGTAGCTACAGGTAGCATTCTTTTTGCATTTCCTTGCATGTAGTTGCCACGTATGTTTTTATGGATCATTTATTTATCTAAATCTTGGCGTTATCACACGGCCAGACTCGTGCTGTTGGCGACAGAATTGTGTTATTTTGACAAAAGACTGCATCGACTTAACACTGCTGCGAAACCAGATCACGGCAACAAAACAGAATCTTCTCTCTCGTGACATCGATCCATCTCTCATTTTTCCCCCCTCCAACCAGCGCAGCGAGGGGAGAATTTGTTTCTCTTCATTTACTACGCACTATTTTCTTTTCTCCTTATGCACCTTCATACTACATTCGTGCCGTTAATTTTGAGCTCACTGAATGAAATTAAAGATCTCTGTATTCATTCAGTAAGCTAACCACAGAATAATAGAACGCACCGAATTTGTCTTGACCGAGGTTGCACTCAGTTGTATAGTCCGCTTTCATAATTCCGGGTTATTTCGATCGAGCAGTTTTTCATTTTACATAAAAAATTAAGGTCTCTGATTTATGTGCAAGAATGTCCTTTTAGATAAACACATGTATACAAATATACAACATATGTATACTATGTTTCTGTAGAAATATGTTTGTGTCCAACCTCTCTGTTGGTTTTCAAAACTGGAAATGCGCAGTAAACCATCTAAGGACGGAAACGAGAGAGAGAGAGAGAGAGAGAGAGAGAGAGAGAGAGAGAGAGAGAGACGTAAATCTCACCTGAGAATTATCAAGATGCAACTGAAAAATCTCTGATGAGATTTTCTCTATTCAAAAGTAACACCTAGACAAACGTTCTTGAAAATTTCATATCACAAGAACACTATTCGTTAACGCTCGCATAACTCAATCATTACAGAGCTTCAGCGAGTTCTGCAAGTATTACAAGTGGAGGAAAAATCGACGAGTGTTGAGTGAATTCTTGCCTGTGTATTGATTTACGTAAGGCACTGGAGAGTAAAACTTCTTAGGCAGGAGTGACTGACCGACCTCGGTTCGTGCAGCTGCATTTGCGTCCGTCCATTTTGATTTTAACACTGATGAGGAACACCGTTCGTAAGTCGGTGTTTATTTCATTTTACATAGTGATACACTTTACTATATAATTGTGGATTTCTATGCCACAGATTGTTCTTCACGAGATTATTTCTCATCTGTTCTATACTGGATTTTCCATCGTACCTAGTTTTCAGTATGGAGTTTTCGCTGTTTGAAATTCATTAAAGAGCAAATGGTGTTTTTTTTTAATATCTATTGTGTTCCGAGGACTACCACTGTCCAGGAATAGTGTAAAACAAACATTATGTTATGTTTATTGATGCCGTGCGAATAGCTAATTCACGAATATACATACATACATACATACATACATACATACATACATACATACAACATACATACATACATACATACTATACATATATATACTATATATATATATTATATATGATATATATATGATATATATATATATGGGGATACAATCCACAATGATGTAAAATCCTTCTGTAGTTTTATAAAATATATATTTCTTGTACAGAAACTTAAAGCTTTCGACCATCAGCTGTGGTCTTGTTCACTAAAATGTGATATATCGCCTCAAGGAACTAACATTGTGCAGGAGCACAAACAGACTTTTCTCATGACAACATTTGAAACTATAAAGATTAGGTGACAAGCTAATTAACCATTATTATGTATAAACAAGTGGTTGAGCCCTCGTCCTTTTCAGAATTCGTCTTGATCTTCGTGGGGGAATGTTTCTGTTGTCAACTGCTTGTTCTATGCTGGTTGGGTGGTTTGTTGGAGAAATGACCTGTGTGCAGGAAATAAGAGAAGAAGCAGCATCATCATTGTATTGAATCCCCATGTACTTAGAGGTACGACAGAACAATTAGTTAATTAGCTTGTCACCTAATCTTTATTGTTTCAAATGCTATTATAAGAAAAGTCTGTTTGTTCTCCTATATGTCAGTTCCTTGTGGTGATATGATCAAATTTTAGTGAACAAGACCACAGCTGATGGTCGAAAGCTGTAAGTTCCTGTACAAGAAATATATATTTTATAAAACCACAGAAGGATTTTACATCATTGTGGATTGTATCCCCTATATATATATATATATATATATATATGTATGTATGTATGAATCTATATTCTTGAATTAGCTATTCGCACGGCATCAATAAACATAACATAATGTTTGTTTTACACTATTCCTGGACAGTGGTAGTCCTCGGAACACAATAGATATGAAAAAAAAACACCATTTGCTCTTTAATGAATTTCAAACAGAGAAAACTCTATACTGAAAACTGTAGGTACGATGGAAAATCCAGTATAGAACAGATGAGAAATAATTTATGAATTACTTCATTCATAAGAAATTCAAAATCTCGTGAAGAACAATCTGTGGCATAGAAATCTACAATTATATAGTAAAGTGTATCACTATGTAAAATAAAATAAACACCGACTTTCGAACGGTGTTCCTCATCAGTGTTAAAATCAAAATGGACGGACGCAAATGCAGCTGCACGAACCGAGGTCGGTCAGTCATTCCTGTCTATATACACGTATATAAATAGGGAATGAACACAATTTTAAAGATAATTTTTTTCAGGCATCAATTCAGTTAAAATGCCTTGCAATCTGTCATCGGGAATGCCTTCCTCATGAATTACGTGACATTTATCAAGAAAAAGAAATTTCTTTTTTATACTCACTGTTATCAGAGACCAATACCGGCGCTAGGTATTTTGGGGCCCAATAATAGAATGATAGATCATATAGGACATTTTTATTTTCTTATATAAAAATGAGTTTCCAAATGAAAATTTTCTGTTAATATAGTATGCACAATAATGTGAAGAATATTATTTCCCCATTCTTCATTTCATGTCGTCGGTAGCTGTGTATTCCTCTTAGAAAACAGGAAAGGCCTCAAACGATAAATCTGGCGGGACCCAATTTGATCAAATAAGCTTAGCTGTGACCCCTTGTTATAAGTAGTGATATCTGGTCTTGGGTGACTTATTCACGTAAGGAATCGACGTATTCGATTTACAGAATATCTCCAAGGAAATCTGTAATTCACGAAAGAATTGATGAATCGTATGAATCACGGTTTCTTGGTGGTTATCCTTTCCTTTATAGATAAGTAATATACCTATAATGGTAGGTGCCGTTACAGACAAAAGGTCCCCATCGCTACAGTCTCAACTGTAGTTCATTTGGTAGACCAATGATATATATATATATATATATATATATATATATATATTAATATTATATATATATATATATATATAATATATATATATATATATATATATATATAAGCATGTGTGCGTGTGAACGTTATTGTCTTATTCAAACCGATCTTTACATCTTGATGAAAGAACTCGCAGATAGAGGATCAGAATTACAGAATGAACGTCTCAATTATTTGAAAAATACTTAAATTTTTTTCCTTTGCAGATGATGGCCTGCCCCTAGCATGCACATAGGAAGATGTAATAGCGACAACAATAACTTCGGAATAATATTAGAAGGTAGTACAACTGCGGATTAAACATACATAGAAGAAAAAGCAACCTAATAATTATCACCATGAATAAGCACCCACAAGAAATAGTTTTAGAAAAGTTACGAAATACAAATAGTTTCGTACTCACAAAGACAACAAAGAAAGAGAGAGAGAGAGAGAGAGAGAGAGAGAGAGAGAGAGAGAGAATAGAGAGAGAGAGAGAGAGAGAGAGAGAGAGAGAGAGAGAGAGAGAGAGAAATGGACAAAAGCTATAAACTTAACATTACCACCCATTTTCAGTTCTAGCAAAGTCCTGTAAGACGCTAACGATAGTGAAGATTATACTGGGAGAGTTTTGCTTTACCATCACTAAATTCTTGTCGTCTGCCAAAGCAAATCTCAATCTTACTGAAATTGCAATAGAAAATTCTCCAAGGGTACGATATGGTGTATGGAGACATAATCAAAGAGCCCTTAAATGTGACCATGAAATGTATTTGTATTAGAGGGTAAAATGGCATCCCTTATGAAAGGAAGGAATAAATCTACGCAGAATTTTTTAATTAATGAAGTATACGCCAAAGATGCGTAACGGGAAACGGATAGGTGAGCACATTAAATTTTATAAGAGGACATAAAACGAAAATTTAAAGTCTAGTGACTGAACTGAACCGATTTTCCACAACGCGGGTGCAACAGCTATGCCAGAAAGAGAGAATGTCACAGTTTATAGAACTATGCGGAGAGAGAAAAATGAAGCAACATGAGAATTTATTAAAAGCATATAAAATTATAAAAAAATACTTTTGAACACGAGCATATGATGAAGTGGAGGGAGACTGGGAACCGTTACAGTGAATACTCCATTTTACTACTACTACTAATGGTTTTGTTTCCATCGGTCCCCATCCATACGCTAGTAATTTGGTTAACTTGTTGGTCTTTAGTTAATATTTAACGATGAATTCTTTAGCTAGAGGATTACGTTTATTAGCAAGGAGCAGACTAGAAAGAGGAATTCGTCGAGACTTTAGCACTTCGTCCATCGTTTGCGGCATTGAAAAACTTCCTAGAGGCCATCATTCGATTCCAGATTCTCGAGAAAAGGTGAGCCCATTCTTAGTGGTAGCACTGGTTTTTCTGATAATTTTTAAGATGATTGACGAATTGACTACTCATTTCCACGGAAGGTACTTGGTCAGTTCACTACAACCCTACTTGGGATTTATTTTGTCGATTGTTGTCAAACTGGTGTTTTTAGGATTGGGGAATGCTTGAAAACCAGGTGCATGGGCTACTAGGCTATACAGTAAACGGAAACTAATTTCAGACGTAGGCAGCCTGCTCCGGGATCTGCCCATTACGGTTAATCTAAGTAATAGGGACACTGTTGGTACTATTTGGCGAAAAATTGCAGTTTCCTAGGAGGAAACACCTCCTTGGATCCACCGTACTCACGTGGATCAGCCTTATTCACTTGATATTTAATTGGTGAAACAAGAATACAATTATATCTTTAACAATACCATTCAAAAGATTGAAGTTTCGTCAGCGTAATGTGATATATGAAAGCACCATACGAACTAAAATAAGCATGTGAGGTCTTCGTAAAATATGCTTTCAATGCAGTTTTGAATCCAATATGGCGTTGACCGACTGAGGTGCCGTTCATAACCGGCATGGATCTCACATCCTTTCCAGCCTTCCCAGCGCTCATTTGAACAATATTAGCGTATATATGTAACGTTTATTGATCTTACTCATGATTGCAGTTGTAATCAGCACAGTAAAACAATATTTTGTTGCCTATATTAATGAAAGCATGAAACTTCTTATTCCCTGGGTCATGGTTTGAACTGAATTCATTTTTACCTTGTAATCGGTGGTTTTATCCTTGCTGCCATCACAACTGAAACTCCACATTGCTTATTTGATTGTAATTATACACATTTTGGTCTTAATTCACTCCAAATTGCACCTGAACTACGTTGCGGTTCCTGGTTCCTAAGCGCTCACTCCACAAACACAGTTGCAGGCAGCACATGAGTACATGGTTTATGAGGTGCAAAGCTTTATTCCCTTAATTGTTTACTTTACTGATTATTTAGTTTAACTTTACTTTTTTACTTCAAAATGTTTATTTTAATTCATGTCTATTATCCCATTTTTGCAACCAAATTAACCCTGAAAAATTACAGATATTTCTAAAGTAGAAACGAGCAGACGACGGCAAAATTTCATCGTTGCCAATTTAGTGGAGCTTCACACATACGCCGATGCATTTACAAACTGTTTCCATGAATTCTAGTTGCCATAGTAATGCAATAATGAGAAAATTGCACTAATGTGTATATATACTACAGATAGATACGCTAATTTCACTTATTTCCCCGGTTTTGTGTAAGTCTTATACCCAATTGGGAGGGTAAACACATACCAATTGGCAACACTGATAAACAATAGAAGAGGTCGAACAACACTGTAGGTACTGTTCATAGCAAAGCTGTTGATATTTGAGTCAGGAATCTAGTTACTTTTTCAACAACGAATATTTTCAAATTAATAATCATGAATATGTAAAAGATTTATTCAATTCATGACCTTATACTGCTGTTTAACTATTTATTTAAATAATTATCTAGTGCACGCTTCTTCTTCTTTCTACTGAAAAATCGTCAGTTTCCTTGTTGATGATTTTTGTGAAGAAAGTGCTCCAGCGTCTATGGGTACAAGTGGTGTGCGGTAAATATTTAGCACATGGAATGGAAAGTTTATTGACACAAGTGACTCCGCAAACATCAAGATGGTGTCAATCTTCTAAATGTTTGGTGTTTTAAGTAAAAATTTTGAAAGCGTCATTGAGGTATGTTTGCACTGCACATGGCTAGACTTTCATTAACCTCCGTTTAATCTTAAAATATGACGTTAATTTCTAACTTTGGAGAAAATACTTACTTCAAAAGGATAGTAGAGGTCTTGAGCTGTTGCTCTCACCACCGATGACTTGTGACTGGTACCCATCTCCGGTGTCAGGACGTGTTAAAGTACTTTTTCGGAGTGTGGATCCACTCGCGGTCAAAACTGGATCAGCTAGTTCAGTTGGTTGTTTCCCCTATAGTATTTTGGTTGCTTATTAACAATTTAACATTAGTTTTGGGGGGTCGGCTGTAATTAACTTAGAATTTACCTTTGAACACTATCCTACGGTAAGGGGGACCCAATGTGGTAGTGGTGATGGATTTCTCCTCATAGGCATCCCACAACTGTCCCAACACTTGTTATTCCCTCCCTCCCCCCCTACCCTCTTCCCTTCCTTCTAATTAATTTTATCTAATTAATATTATCATAAAAGTTGTTTTGGAGGACAAAAACAGTTTAACAGTTTATTACGTTTGTTTCAGTGTAGCATAATTACATAAGTTGTTTTGGAGAACAAAAACAGTTTAACAGTTTACAGGTACTCCTCGCTGAGCAACGTACTCGTTTTACAACAACTCGTAGATACGACGGCTTTATAACCCATTCGATAGGTATTCTTCTACTTACGATAGGGTTAGGTTCCAAAAAACCCATTGTTTGTTAGAAAAATCATATCTCGAATATAGGGTAGCCAAGCCTACATTATTCAGTATACTTTATACATATAACAGTATATTAATTATAAATTTGCTAATCCTCTAGGTTCGATTCAGATTGGCTTACGATAATTCAATACATGGAGAATTGATAACACCAACAAGAGTTAGCCTAGCGTATACTATGGTATATCGTATACATACGAATACAGTAGCCCAGCCTACAGCATACTATACTACATATACGGTATAGTAATTATTAATGTAAGCTAATTCTGGAGGTTCGATGCATTCTGACTATGATAATTCAGTACGAAAAGAAATTGGCCACGAAAAGAGAATTGGATTTGGTCCGACATCTGCATAATTGAACGATGTCAGGCTGCTGATAATTATAGAATACAAACATAACGAATATACATTTTTTCCATGAATCTTTTAAAAAGTTATACATTATTTCACTCTATCCAATAATATTGTACGTACGTATTCTCATATTATTGTATTATAAAATACTAACGAAGCGGTCAGTGGTTTGGTTTGGAAATCAGCTGATGGAATACGAGTTTATTTTGCCGTATTTAACTCCATTCTGAGTGAATTTTCTTGCTTCTAGTAGCATAAACGAATACATATCTAGATACATTACTTATATGAGACAAGGTCATTTATTGTCATATAATGTGTTTTTAAGTCAAAATATGACATGAATACATCTTATTGTGAACTAGATAATTTTTTTCTTTAACAGATTGCATTGGGGGCATGTTTATTGTGAAAAAAAAAATTACAATGTGATTCTGTTTGTTAATTTCATTAGATTTCATCGTAATTGAAGCTTTGCGTTATTTATCTTTTATCGGTGTGAAATGAAAACAACAGTAAAATGTGTTTGTTCATGTCCAGTAGTTTTGTTTAAAATAATTTTCTCTTAATTTTATCTACAGTTGTGTTTGATGGCATAAGTTTACGGGAGTTTTATCCTTGTTGCCGATGCACAATAATAGTCACTAGCAGCTTGAACAGTTTTCTCAGCTTCAGCTACCACTTACAGTTTAATTTGACAGTATATTTCCTTGCTGATCTTTTATCTATAGCGAATAAATTTAATGTATGACACTTACCTGGCAGGTATATATATAGCTATATTCTCTGTTCCACCTGGCAGAAATTTTCAAAACTCGCGGCAATCGCTAGTAACCTATTAGTAGTTCAGGCAACCACCACCCGTTACCGTGGCGCTAGCGCTAGGAAACCGTTCCCAATTGGGCCAGATTTTCTCTGCCAGCCGAACCGGAACAACTTGTTGGTGGTTCCCTGCTAGAATTTTCATTCTCGTTGCTGACTGATCTTGGATTTTGGTATTGTACTCGGAAACGTTAGCTTGGCATTCGCTTTGGATTGTTCTTTAAGATGTCTGACTCGGGAAGTATGTTTAGAGTGTGTGTAAAAGAGGGGTGTAAGGTAAGACTGCCGAAAGCTTCGGTCGACCCTCATACCGTTTGTAAGAAATGTAGGGAATGTGTGTACTTGGGAGAATAGATGCATTGAATGTGAGAATTTATCAGAGAAGGAATGGAAGGTCTTTATGAATACGTTGAGAGACTGGAGAAAGATCGTGTAAGGAGATCTGTTTCTCGTAGTGAGAAATCAAATTCTTCGAGTAAAAGGAGTGATTGTATTTCCTCTCCAGCTCCTTCTAATGTAGAATTGGTAGTTCCTTCTCCCCAGGTATCTCCTGCGCCCGCTGCTGTATCGGAGGACACGAACGATACAAATATTGTGAAAGTGTTCGCTGCCCTTGCGTCCATGGGCGACCAGATACAGCGACTTACAGACAAAGTTAGTGCTTTCGATGTCAGTGAAAGTGTAGTGGAGGGGGTGTCTGATCGTCTCTCTCGTGCTCCTAGACCTAGACCTCTGTCAAGCTCCCAGACCCAAGGGAGAAGGCATGTCGACAGTCGAAGGGAGGCGAGAGAGGTTTTGACACGGTCAGGCGTCCCTTCGACAGTCCTGTTGCAATTCCCAGGCTGTGCAGTTCGCCGCAGAAAAGGCGTAACTGGGAAGTGTGCGTCCTCGGAAGGTTCGACTTCCGAGCGAGAACGTCGGTATGCAGTGGTGTCTCGCCCACTCAAGAGGACGTTCAGGACATCAACTGCTCTCGAGAGACAGGTGCAAGATAGTGAGGCTGGGAGTAGTCCTGAGGTGTTGTCATCCTCGGAAGACGGGGGAAGCCCCCCCCCAGTACCGATCAAGAGGAAAAGGATTTTTCGTACTAGAGAGGACGCAAATCGCACTGGCGATATACGTCCGTCTCGGCATGGTATTGCCTTGGGAGAATCGCCTCTTCTTATGGATCCTCCATCGTATTTCTCCGTCGGGTAGAGTACAAGATCGCTCTCCTTTAGGTCGCAGTCCAGCTCGTAATCCTCATCCTTCGTCGTCTACCATTCAGGAGGATGGTACGAAGCATTCTTACGGGAAATGCAGTCCAAGTTGGCAGTGTTGGTGAAGTCTTGGGATGCTCCTGAACAAGCATCTTCGAGGCGTAAGGACGATTTCCACTTCCCATTAAGTCTTCTTCGAAAAGGGAAGACAAGGACGCGTTCGCCGAGGACGCAGGGCGCACTGGCGCTAGGAGGAAAATAGTGTCGGTAGAAGCAGGACGCAAACGTCAGGACGCGGGACCAATGGTGGACGCGGGAAGGCAGGCGGCCAAGGGGCGGCAAGGAAGCAGCGTGTCTACGATGGACGCAGGACGCAGGCGGCAGGACATCGAGAGGCGGCAGGACGCAGACGCATCGGTAGCCGCAGGACGCAGGCGGCAAGACATCGAGAGGCGGCAGGACGCCGATGCTTCGCTAGCCGCAGGACGCAGGCGGCAGGACGCTAGTCCGTCAACGAAGCGTAAATACGACGACGACTTGCAAGATATTTCTTCAGCAGAAGAAGAGTTGGAAGTAATTGAAGAAAAGAATACAGAACCTTCTTCAGATTATAAGGTTCTGACTTCACGTCTTATTGCTGTTTTTGAGGGGGAATTTAAACCGACAGCTCCGTTATCCCCCTTATCACAGTTTTCCAAGACTAGGACTCCAAAGAAGTCCTCCTTCCTGAAAATGACGATGTCAATTTCGGCAAAGAAGGCCCTTCAACGGGTGAATGACTGGATGAAGGACAAGAAAGAAGCGGGGAAATACTCTTTTGTTTTTCCTCCAGCTAAGTTAGCTTCTAAATCAGGAGTATGGTACGCTACTGGAGAAAGTCTAGGCCTGGGGGTACCTGCCTCCTCCCAGGGGGACTTCTCCAGTATAGTGGACAGCTCACGCAGACAGGCGTTACAGTCGGCCAAGGTCTGGTGGACGTCCTCGGAATTTGACCATCTATTTAAAGGGATTTTTAGGACTTTCGAAGTCTTTAATTTCTTGGATTGGTCTTTGGGAGCGCTAGCGAATTCCATAGGAGAAGAGGATTCGCAGGACTTAGAAACAGCTAAGAGCATTATGTCCTGCATGGATAAGGCCTCTTAGAGACGGAACGAACGAGCTGGCTTCGTTATTCACAGCAGGAGTGCTTAAGAAGAGATCGCTTGTGTTCGTTCGCCTCAAAAGGAGGGTTTCTAACTCTCAGAAATCGGAGTTACTGTTCTCCCCTCCCCTTTCGAAACAGCTGTTTCCTTCAGAGGTGATTAGGGATATAGCTCTATCCCTTTCGCAGAAAGCCACTCAAGATCTTCTTTCTTCTTCGGTTAAGAAGTTCTTACCAACCAAGTTGGTGAAGAAGACGCCAAAGGAGACTAGACCGTCGCAACAGCCCTTTCGAGGAAGAACATTCGCTCGACCCGCCTTTAGGGGTAAGAGAGTACCAGCGAAAAGAGGAGCCAAGAACCCCTCTAAAGAATGAGAACTCGGTCCTCCAGACGACAGTGGGAGCCAGACTTCAAGGTTTTTGGAAGTCTGGCAACAAATGAAGGCAGATCCCTGGGCTGTCAACGTAGCTCGGGAAGGATACAAGATTCCTTTCGTGAAAAAGACCCCTCTCGCAACATCTCCGAGAGCCCTCGGGGCCGCAAATTACAACGATTTAGAGAAGAAAGCGCTCTGTGGGAGCAAGTAGCTTCCATGCTAGAGAAAGGAGCAATAGAAACCTGTTCTGGATCACGAATCTCGGGAGTTTTTACAACCGTCTGTTCCTGGTTGCAAAGTCCTCGGGAGGTTGGAGGCCAGTGCTGGACGTAAGTCAACTGAATCTTTTCGTAGAAAAGACCAAGTTCACTATGGAGACGAACGATTCAGTACTGGCAGCGGTACGTCCAGGGGACTGGATGGCGACTCTGGACTTACAAGACGCATACTTTCATATTCCGATTCATCCAGGAAGCAGGGAAGTATCTAAGGTTTGTGATTCAGGACAGGGTCTTTCAGTTCAAGACCCTATGCTTCGGCCTTTGCACAGCCCCTCAAGTATTCACGAGGATGATGTCCAATGTGGCGAGATGGCTACATTTAAGAGGGATCAGAGTGTCTTTGTATCTGGACGACTGGTTGATAAGATCCCAGTCGAGAATTCAATGTCTGAGGACGTAAGTCAAACATTGTTGGACTTAGCAAAAGACCTAGGTCTGGTAGTGAATATGGGAAAGTCCCGTTTGCAGCCCCAACACAGAGTAGTTTATTTGGGGATTCAGATATCGGCAGTGACTTTTCGGGCTTTTCCGTCCCCCGAAAGGCAAGCCAATGCAGTCAGAAAGGTGCAGGATTTTCTAAAGAAAGACCGATGCTCTGCAAGAGAGTGGATGAGTCTACTGGGCACACTCTCTTCAACTAGAGAGGTTTCATTTCTTTAGGAAGACTGCACATGAGACCTCTTCAGTTTTTCCTGAAGGATTCATGGCCAAGAAAATCGCAACCGGATTCCTTCCAGTTTCTAATTCCGACCGAAGTAAAGGAGGAATTAAAGTGGTGGCTAACGCCAGGCAGGTTAGCAAGAGGGATGTCGCTTCAGCAGAAGAACCCAGACCTCGTCTTGTTTTCCGACGCGTCGGACGCGGGTTGGGGAGCGACATTAGGCCCTCAAGAGGTGTCGGGACTTTGGAACAGGACGAAACAAAGTGGCACATAAACAGGAAGAGTTGATTCGAAACAAGACAGTGCAGGTCAACTCGGACAACACCACGGCTCTGGCATATATTCGGAAGCAAGGGGGAACTCATTCTTTCCCCTTTACAATCTGGCAAAAGAAATTCTGGCAGAAGAGGAAAAGGTCGTGATATCACCAGGTTATACAAGGAGAGAAGTCGTGATACTCACCAGGTTTTAATTACAAGGGATGAGAAGAACGTGGGTGCGACCTGTGAGCAGGAGAGAGCAACTTCTCTCGACGGAGTGGACGTTGCACATGGAGGTTTGCCAGAGCCTGTGGAAGTTGTGGGCCGTCCGGTAGTGGATCTGTTTGCGACAGCCAGAACAAAGAGTTACCAACATATTGCTCTCCGATTCCAGACCAGGAAGCAGTGGCGGTAGATGCATTCCTGATGGATTGGTCAAACTTAGATCTGTACGCTTTTCCTCCGTTCAAGGTGCTGGGGAAAGTGATGAAGAAGTTCAGGGAGAGCAAAGGAACGAGGATGACCTTAATAGCCCCGTTTTGGCCGGCCCAAAGTTGGTTCACAGAGGTACTGGAATGGACGGTAGATACGCCAAGGACGCTTCCTCTAAGAGTAGATTTACTCAAACAACCCCACTTCGACAGGTTCACAAGAATACCCTCGCTCTGGGTCTGACTGCGTTCAGACTATCGAACGTCTGTCAGAGCGAGGGGATATTCTAGAGAGGTGGCCAGTGCAGTGGCTAGAGCCAGAAGAACCTCCACAATCACGGTGTATCAGTCGAAGTGGGACAATTTCCGGAAGTGGTGTAAAAACAGGAACGTGTCTTCATCCAGTACCTCTGTGACCCAAATCGCAGATTTCTCTTTCTTTACTTGAGGAAGGATTTACACTTGTCAGTTTCGACAATTAAAGGTTATAAGAGTATGCTAACCTCAGTGGTTTAGACACAGGGATCTAGACATCTCGAATAACTTAGATCTGAGAGATCTGATTAGGTCGTTTGGGACGAAGAAACAATCAGAAGGCAGGCCACCTGCGTGGAACCTGGATGTGTCTTGAAGTATTTAACTTCTAGCAAATTCGAACCGTTAGAGGAATCCTCTCTGAGAGATCTTGCTAAGAAGACTATCTTTTAGTAGCATTAGCAACTGCTAAAAGATTTGTAGTGAGCTTCAGGCCATATCGAAGAAGGTGGGATGGAGACACGGCAATGCAGTGTGTTCATTCCAAGAAGGTTTCTTGGCCAAGAATGAGGATTCAGCTAATCCTTGGCCAAGATCCTTTGAAGTTTTGGGTCTAGCTGAATTGGTCGGGGTAAACGAGCAAGAAAGAGTTCTCTGCCCAGTGAGAGCGTTGAGATGTTATATGGAAAGAACAAGAGTTATCAGAGGGAGGTCTGATGCTCTGTGGTGTTCAGTTAAAGACCCCACTAGACCATGACGAAGAACGCTCTAGCCTTCTTCATGAGAGAGTTAATTAAAGAGGCTCATATGTTGTGTGAAGAGCAGAGCTTTGGTATTTTAAAAGTGAAGGCTCATGAAGTCAGGGCAGTGGCGACTTCATTAGCGTTTAAAAAGAATTTAGCCCTCAAGGAGATTATTGAATCAACATATTGGAGAACTAATTCAATATTTGCGTCTCATTATCTTAGGGACGTTCAGACAACCTTCGATAATTGTCAGACGCTAGGTCCATACGTGTCCTCGGGTACAGTATTGGGCAAAGGAGTTACTACCCCATAACCTTCTTGTAAGCTAGTTGTTTTTATTAGGTGATGGTGTTTGTGTTTTTTGGTCGTCTGAGAAAAGGGTGCGGTACTTTTCTCAGTCGTGTTGGTATTATCTGGTGATGGTGTGTGTGTAGTTCAGGTAAATAATCTGTTACTAGCTTGAATGCCGTGGCATAAGAGGGCTGTAAGGATCTGTCAACACATTGGTCACGTCCAGTTGTCAGTTCCAGTCTTAGCTTCTTCAACATAACAGGACACTTCCTTGTTGAGAGCTACTAAGGTTTAAGCAGCTTAGAGGCAGGACCTATGAAGTCAGCTACCTTTAGCAGGTAAGGAACCTGGAGTTTTAATAATATTTTAATAATATTTTTATACTCTAAGAATGTTGCTGTCCTTGACCCACCTCCAAATGTGTCAATCAGCTATATATATACCTGCCAGTAAGTGTCATACATTAAAATGAAGTTTTTTATGATAAAACAAACAAGTTTAATGTATACTTACCTGGCAGGTATATATAATTTAATTCCCACCCGCCTCCCCTCAGGGGACAGGGTTCAGAGAAAATCTGGCCCAATTGGGAACGGTCCTAGCGCTAGCGCCACGGTAACGTGGTGGTGGTTTGCCTGAACTACTAATAGGTTACTAGCGATTGGCCGCGAGTTTTGAAAATTTCTGCCAGGTGGAACAGAGAATATAGTATATATATTACCTGCCAGGTAAGTATACATAAACTTTTGTTTTATCATAAAAACTTCATTTTATTACATAAAAACATCAGTCCTATTCTACATAACGTCATTTATAACATAACTACGGTAATTGTTTACTATCATACGATGGTTTAAATACCAGCCAAACAGATGATGATGTTATCCAATTCGGTTGTGGGTACTTAGCAAAAAATTTGTTTATCGTTTGATTGTTCATGGCTGTACACATTTATGCAACGAGTATAATGTTAAAACAACACTTTTATCATTCTCTTTTACTGTTTTTGAACTTACTTAACTAGAAGATGGGATAAAGTTAGGTAATTGTAATTTGGTTGTGAGTGTAATTGCATGCAGCTGTGTACAATTAGTCGAAATAAAGAGAATGACTCGTTTAACGACAGGGTCGCAGAAATGGAACCCCGTCATTAAACAAGGGGTACATGTACTTCCTCAAAGCGAGTTGGTGTCGGAAGAAACAGCCAGACTCGTTTGTATTTCCAATAACAAAAGAAATAAAAGTAGATCTTCAGTGGTGGCTGTCAGAGAAGAAACTGCAAGAAGGAATATCTCTTGTCACTTTGAACCCCGACCTAGAGTTCTACTCCAGCTCATTGGACTTGGGTTGGGGAGCACTCATGGGGGATCAGAGAGTGTCAGGGATGTGGTCAGACCATCAGAAGATGCTCCACATCAATGTGAAAGAATTGAAGGTGATTTTCTTAGGTCTCAAAGCATTGGCGATATACACAGAACTTCTGCTTTGGGCGAACAGTCACAAAGTCAGACTTTTCCCACGCTTCGTACAAGGCAAAATGAACACCTTAGCAGACAAATTGAGTTGCTCCAATTAAGTACCTCCAATTGAGTGGACTCTAAATGCAAAAGTTTCCCAGGATCTTTGGAGGTTATGAAACCATCCATAGATCTATCCGCCACCTCTAGGAACAATCATCTCCCAATCTTTTGCTCACCTGTTATGGACCTGCAAGCTTGGAGAACAGATGTGATGCTCCTAGATTGGACAGGGCTCGACGTGTATGCCTTTCCTTTCGGCCTTTTCGGAGAAGTCCTTGACAAATACGTATCGCATCAGAACTTGTTGATGACTCGCGTGGCCCCATTGTGACACAGGAACGAATGGTTCCCAGACCTTCTTCAGCTACTTTTAGACTTCCCCAGTCTTCTTCCACAAAGTCGCTCACTACTTGGACTACCCCACTTCAACAGGTATCATCAAGGGTTATCTGCTGTGGCTCTGACAGGCTTCAGACTGTCAGAGCCTTGTCAGAGCAAAAGGTTTTTCTCGCAAAGCAGCAGAAGCTATTGCAAGATGCAGAAGAGCTTCTTCGTGCAAGTTATACTAATTGAAGTGGAGGATTTTCAGAGGTAGGTGTAGACAGGGTCACATCTGTTCTTCTTCAACCTCTGTAGCTCAAATAGCGGATTTTTTGCTATTCCTAAGGTTTATGGGGAAGCTTTCTCCTTCTACCATAAAGGCTACCAATCCATGTTATCTTCAGTGTTCAAGCATAGGGGACTTGATCTGTTGACTAATCAGGATGTAGCGACCTGATTGAATCTTTCGAAACATCTGAGTTGGAGAAGTCTGGGTATACTATCTTGTTGAACATAACAGTGTTGAAGTGATTCTTGGGTTCAGAGTTTGAACCATTACATTCAACTTCTCTTAAAAACTTTAGAAGAAAAACACTGTTTTTAGTGGCTTTAGCAACAGCTAATAGGGTGAGCGAAATTCAAGCAATAAATGATTATTTGGGATTCACTCAAAGTGATGGCCTTATTCTTTTGTTATTAGAAATGTTATGGAGATTTTTTCTCTGATTTCTCTCCGGAACATATCTACCCTTTATTCGTAGGAAATTTGCCAATTTGCTGTACTTTTCCATGAGAAATATCCACAAATTCCTTTTATTATTGGGTTTTTCTTGAGTTTTAACCAACAAAATAGGCATTTTAAGTGTTTTTATAAGGGTTTCAACTATTCGTGGATTCTAGCTATTCCTGGGGGTCTGGTATGCATCCCCCGCAAATACGGGGGGAACACCGTAGATACTATCTTCATAGAACCGGAAAGATAAGAGGGCCCTCTAATGGCCTATGGTATTCAGTGAGAGATCCTTCTCGACTGCTCTCCAAAAATGCTCTCATTCTTTTTGAGAGAAAAGTCTGATTTTAGAAGTACACTTGCAAGTTCAAAAAGAGAACTTTATCCTTAAAGTGAAGGCTCACAAAATATCAGCAGTTACCATGTTAGCCTTTCGACATGATACATCTTTGTCCTCTATCCTTCAAGAAGCAGCTTTTGAAAACAGCAGTAAGTTGGGACCATTATCTGTGGCTGGTATGGTGTTGTGAAAGGAAGCATAGGGGGTCTTCTATCCCGCTACTGTCTTCTCGCCTTGTTTTTTTTTTGAGGTACGTCGAGTTTCTGGGTGGTCCGGGGGTACGAAGTACCCAGAGTACCCTCCAGTTTTTACTTTGTGGTTAGGGTTGTGGTTTTTTAATTTTTAGTGTAGGTGATGATTGTTTGTTTGTGGTCTTCACCCAGGGCAAGGACAATTTGTATGTTCACTTTGTTAACCATCAGTGAACTAACATGGTACAAAGTCCCACTAGAGTAGGGATGAGATTGCTGACCAGAGGTAGTACTCAACTGCAGCTTCTCTCTCACCTGGTAAGGTACAGCAATCCCATTTTTCGAAGTCATTAACACATTTAATGTTTTGGAAGGTGAAATTTCCCTGTTCCCACCTTCCTATCACCGTGGAATCAGCTATGTAATTGTTTGGGAAGTCACATATGTGAAAATGATATTTTTATACATTCAACTTCCCTGCCAGATATATACTTAGCTATAGACTCCGTCGTCTCCGACAGAATTTCAAATTTCGCGGCACACGCTACAGGTAGGTCAGGTGATCTACCGCCCTGCCCTGGGTGGCAGGACTAGGAACCATCCCGTTTTCTAATCAGAATTCTTCTGTCGCCCGGACCATCAACATTGTTGTTGGTTCCTCTCGATTGGTTTTTCTTTTTTCACCGGCAATTGATCTTCTTGACCGACTTTTGGTGACGTATCTGGATTGTTGGATTGGCATACGCTTTTTTTTTGTGACTGTTTTGTGGACTTGATTTTGGAATTTTCTTTAATAATGTCTGACTCTGGTATGGTTGTGAGACGTTGTGTTGAATGTAGGCTGTAAGGTGAGGTTGCCGAAAGCTTCGGTAGACCCTCACACGGTATGCAAGAGGTGCAGGGAGTATGAATGTTCTTTTACTAATACTTGTAAGGAATGTGAGAACTTGAGTGAGAACGAATGGAAGAACTAACTATTATTTAAAAAAGTTAGAAAGAGAAAGAGTGAGGAAGGCTTCTCATAGAAGTTTAAGTAGTTCTAGATCTGAACTAATTCCAAGCTTGGGATCTTCCCCAAGGGTAAGTATTGCTACTTCTCCTTCCATTGCAGCCCCTTCTCCTATTGCAGAACCTGTAGATCCAGCAAAAGAACTTGCGGATCTAAGAGCAGCCTTCAAGTTGATGGAAACAAAATGGCTGCCATACAAGGTAAGGCTAGTGATTTTTCAGTGGACAGTGATATGAGTGTCCCCAGTGTGTGGAGGGGCATCTGGTCGGCTCAGCAACGCTCCTAGGTCTAGACCTCTTCCAAGCTCACATGCCCAGAGGAGAAGGAATGTCGAAAGCCGAAAGGAGGTTGTGGAGAATCCCCACCGATCAGGTGTCCCTTCGGCGGTTTCTGTGACACCCCAGACTGCCAAGGACCGCTATTGTAAAAAGCGTCCTACGTGAGTGTTTCTCGTCGTCGGGATCTTCATCACCGAGACGTGATTGGAGAGATTCAGATCGATCTCGGCCTCTCAAGAGAGTTGGAAGGCTCCGAATATTGACTCGAGCCCTGAAAACTTCCCTGAGGAGTCTCCCTCGGGAGTAAAGAAGGCAAGAAGAGCCATTCTTTCAACTAGAGTGAGAAGGAGGCAGGAGGTGGAGGCTATGGACTCCTCCCCTCCTCCTTCCCCTCCTCCCGAAGAGGATAAAGAGGAGGCTACAAAGAGGTTCATGATGGCGATGCAGGAACAGATTTCGTCGTTTGTAGGAGTCCTGTCAAAGGAGCCTCCTAGAAGGAAAGACACTTCCCTTCCTATTAAAAGATCCTCCAGACGTATGGAGGTATCTGCCTCCAGGATCGATACTCCTACTCGAGGTGAGGTTTCCGGTACGAACCTGGATGAAAACGATCAGACGTCTGGCACCGGCCAGGAGTGAGGAGTCACCCAGGAGGCAGGAGCCAAGAGCCAGGAGTGAGGAGTCAACCAGGGAGGCAGGAGCCCAGGAGCCAGGAGTGTAGAGGCATCCAGGCAAGAGGCAGGAGCCGGAGGCAAAAAGAGCCCAGGAGGCAAGAGGCAGGAGGCAGGAGCCGAAGAAGGCAGGAGCCAAGAGGCAGGAGTCAGGAGCCAGGAGTCCGGAGTCAGGAGGCAGGAGTCCGGAGTCAGGAGGCAGGAGGCAGGAGTCAGGATGGCAGGAGTCAGGAGCCAGGAGGCAGGAGTCAGGAGGCAAGAGTCAAGAGCCAGGAGGCCAAGAGTCGGGGACTCGTTCCTGGAGGTTATGACTCTTCTCCAAATAGGAGCTCCTCTCCTTCAGAACATAGGAGGTCTTGGAAGGACTCTCCCTCCAAACGTGAATTTTATACATTCAACTTCCCTGCCAGATATATACTTAGCTATAGACTCCGTCGTCTCCGACAGAATTTCAAATTTCGCGGCACACGCTACAGGTAGGTCAGGTGATCTACCGCCCTGCCCTGGGTGGCAGGACTAGGAACCATCCCCGTTTTCTAATCAGAATTCTTCTGTCGCCGGACCATCAACATTGTTGTTGGTTCCTCTCGATTGGTTTTTCTTTTTTCACCGGCAATTGATCTTCTTGACCGACTTTTGGTGACGTATCTGGATTGTTGGATTGGCATACGCTTTGTGGACTGTTTTGTGGACTTGATTTTGGATTTTTTCTTTAAATATGTCTGACTCTGGTATGGTTGTGAGACGTTGTGTGAATGTAGGCTGTAAGGTGAGGTTGCCGAAAGCTTCGGTAGACCCTCACACGGTATGCAAGAGGTGCAGGGAGTATGAATGTTCTTTTACTAATACAGGCGGTCCCCGGGTTACGACGGTTCCGGCTTACGACGTTCCGAGGTTACGACGCTTTTTCTTAAATATTCAATGGAAAAATCCGTCCTGGGTTACGACGCTTGTTCCGAGGTTACGACGCTGACGCTTCCGACGCTCCGAGTTAACGACGCTTTTAAAAAACGCATACTATGATAAAAATCCTTTATAGTTTAGCACAGTATATTAATAAAAATAAGTTTCTGGTTAGATTACAACAAAAATTTTGAGATTATGATGATTTTCGACACTTTTTATGTTGTATTTTTCTATGTTTTTTAGTGACGCCTCATATGCGGAACTAGTTTCCCGAGCGAAAAAAAATGAATACATACTAAGTTTACATATAACAGTCCAAAAGCGCAAATAATGAAAAAATCATTGCTTGTTTCCAGTAATAATAACAAAACGAAGTTTCTGGTTAGATTACAACGCAAATTCCAAGTATCCAAAGAGAGACATTATCCAGTAATTTGATCAGAGAGAGAGAGAGAGGCGTCTTCCGACGCTCCGAGTTAAGGACAGAGAAGTGTTCGTTTCGTTAAACGGCCTCTGACTCATGCCAGTAAATGTTTTGTTGATACTAATAATATAAGCCTATTTAAAGATACGTTTACTTTAATTAGTCTATATGATACGTAAATAGTAATCAACTGTTCTTGTAGCCCTCAATATTTGGCAAAATCGAAGTATCCAAAGAGAGACATTATCCAGTACGTAATTTGATCAGAGAGAGAGAGAGAGAGAGAGAGAGAGAGAGAGAGAGAGAGAAGAGAGAGAGAGAGAGAGACGAGAGAGAGAGGAGAGACGCTTTGGCAACAATGGTCTCGGGGGTTTTTATAGCTTCCTTCTGCTTGATTGATCGTGGATATTGTAGAAGGGATTTCGACATACTCGTTGCCAAATCGACGATACGAACGCCACGTTCATGCTTTGCTATAATTTCATGTTTTGCTTCCATCGAAATAATTTTCTTGGGTTTTTTCTTATCACCTGCTTTGTCTTTAGCTTTGAGACCCATGGTAATAATAAAATAGACAAAATAACACGAAAAATAGGCGCAAATACAACGAACTAAACAACGACGTATTAACATGCAGCACCAACAAACAGACTGAACGCCATTTATCGGTCGCCTATACAACTAACACTCATTGCAAAATCGTATCTCAAATATTTCGTTGTATATCAAAGCTTGTATTTTCGCAAATTTTCTGTTATATCTCAAAACATTCGTATATTAGGGCAATCGTATGTCAAGTTTCCAATGTCATTTGTATCAGAGAGAGAGAGAGAGAGAGAGATGAGAGAGAGAGAGAGAGACGAGAGAGAGAGAGAGAGAGAGAGAGAGACGCTTTGGCAACAATGGTCTCGGGGATTGACGTAACGTTTATTTTCTGAACAGATAGGACAGAGAAGTGTTCGTTTCATTAAACGGCCTCTGACTCATGGCAGGAAATGTTTTGTTGATACTAATATATAAGCCTATTTAAAGATACATTTACTTTAATTAGTCTATATGATACATAAATAGTAATCAGCTGTTCTTGTAGCCCTCAAGATTTTGCAAAATCACTCCAGGTTGTACATAAAACTTCAAGAATGTAGTGTCTCCAGAGGATTACAATAGTTTTTACCTTCAAGAACCAGCATTCTTTTATGAAAAATAACTCCAGGTGTACATAAAAACTACAGGAAACAACATGTAGTGTAACCAAAGGATTACAAGTAAGGTTTTATAACTTTTTATTAGTTTAAGACATATTTCCAAGCGTCGTTCCGGCTTACGACGATTTTCGGCTTACGACGCGTCTCAAGAACGGACCCCCGTCGTAACCCGGGGACTGCCTGTACTTGTAAGGAATGTGAGAACTTGAGATGAGAAACGAATGGAAGAATCTAACTAATTATTAAAAAAGTTAGAAAGAGAAAGAGTGAGGAAGGCTTCTATAGAAGTTTAAGTAGTTCTAGATCTGAACTAATTCCAAGCTTGGGATCTTCCCCAACGGGTAAGTATTGCTACTTCTCCTTCCATTGCAGCCCCTTCTCCTATTGCAGAACCTGTAGATCCAGCGAAAGAACTTGCAGATCTAAAAGCAGCCTTCAAGTTGATGGAAAACAAAATGGCTGCCATACAAGGTAAGGCTAGTGATTTGTCAGTGGACAGTGATATGAGTGTCCCCAGTGTAGTGGAGGGGGCATCTGGTCGGCTCAGCAACGCTCCTAGGTTCTAGACCTCTTCCAAGCTCACATGCCCACCAGAGGAGAAGGAATGTCGAAAGCCGAAAGGAGGTTGTGGAGAATCCCCACCGATCAGGTGTCCCTTCGGCGGTTTCTGTGACACCCCAGACTGCCAAGGACCGCTATTGTAAAAGCGTCCTACGTGAGTGTTTCTCGTCGTCGGGATCTTCATCACCGAGACGTGATTGGAGAGATTCCGATCGATCTCGGCCTCTCAAGAGGAGTTGGAGGGCACCGACTATTGACTCGAGCCCTGAAAACTTCCCATGAGGAGTCTCCATCGGGAGTGAAGAAGGCGAAGAAGAGCCATTCTTTCAACCAGAGTGAGAAGGAGGCAGGAGGTGGAGGCTATGGACTCCTCCCCCCTCCTCCCTCCCTCCTCCCGAAGAGGATAACGAGGAGGCTACTAAGAGGTTCATGATGGCGATGCAGGAACAGATTTCGTCGTTTGTAGGAGTCCTGTCAAAGGAGCCTCCTAGAAGGAAAGACACTTCCCTTCCTTTTTAAAAGATCCTCCAGACGTATGGAAGGTATCTACCTCCAGGATCGATACTCCTACTCGAGGTGAGGTTTCCGGTACGAACCTGGATGAAACAATCAGACGTCTGGCACCGGCCAGGAGTGAGGAGTCACCCAGGAGGCAGGAGCCAAGAGCCAGGAGTGAGGAGTCAACCAGGAGGCAGGAGCCCAGAGCCAAGAGTGTGGAGGCATCCAGGCAAGAGGCAAGAGCCAGGAGGCAAGAGCCAGGAGGCAAGAGGCAGGAGGCAGGAGCCAAGAGGCAGGAGCCAGGAGCCAAGAGGCAGGAGTCAGGAGGCAGGAGCCAGGAGTCCGGAGTCAGGAGGCAGGAGTCCGGAGTCAGGAGGCAGGAGTCAGGAGTCAGGAGGCAGGAGTCAGAGCCAGGAGGCAGGAGTCAGGAGGCAAAGAGTCAAGAGCCAGGAGTCAAGAGTCGGGGACTCGTTCCTGGAGTTATGACTCTTCGCCAAATAGGAGCTCCTCTCCTTCAGAACATAGGAGGTCTTGGAAGGACTCTCCCTCCAAACGTGAACTTTCTCCTTCGTCTGATCGAGGGTTAGACGAGTTGTCTGACGACGAACCTCCTGCTAATGAGGGACTTTCTAGTTATAAGTCTTGGCCTCATTACTACTACAAGAGTTTGGAGATTCTCTTAGTCCTGCGGCTCCTCCTTCTCCTCGTTCGCTCTTTTCGAGCTAGCTACGGCTAAATCGTCGGCCTTTTTGAAAAATGAAGCCTGCGATATCAATGAAGAAGGCACTCCATTCTTTAGATTCTTGGATGGACAAGAAGAAGGAGTTAGGAAAGACGGTATTCTGCATGCCTCCTTCCAGATTGCACGGGAAGAGGAGGTATTTGGTATGGTGACAGGAGAGGACTATGGGTCTTTCTTTACCCTCCTCTGCAGATGCCGACTTTTTCCAGTTTAGTGGAGCCTCTAGACGTCACTCCTTAGGATTGGTCAGAGCGACGTGGAGCACTTCAGAGTTGAACCACTTTCTAAAGGGACTTTTTGTCACTTTAGAGGTGTTCAATTTTCTGGATTGGTCACTCGGAGTTCTGGCCAACAAATCTAAGGATCCGGAGTTTCTGAAAAAACCCAGAGAAATTCTCCATAGCGTCCTGTCCTGCATGGACAAATTCAGTACAGGGACGGTTCGGGTGAAGTGGCTTCCCTTTTTGGTGCTGGTCTCCTGAAAAAAAAAACAAAAGAGATCAGTGTATGGATCCCTTTTATCGAAAGGGGTTCTCCAAGCCAGAGGACTGCCTTACTGTTCGCCCCTCTATCAGATCATCTGTTTCCTTCTCAGTTAGTGAAGGATTATCTCGCTCGCTAACTGAGAAGGCGACACAAGACCTACTTACTCAAACGTCCAATAGAAAGGACGACCGGTAGTGTCGACGGTTTAAGAAGGAATCTCGTCCTACTCAGCAGCCCTTCGTGGAGGTGCAGCGGCTCGTCCCCCTGCCAGAAAGAAAGAGCTGAAAAGAGAGGAAGGTCTTCATTTAGGCCCTTCAAGAGATCGAAGTGACTTGTTTGCTCCTCCAAGCACCAGTGGGCGCCAGACTCCTGAACTTTGCAGGAGTATGGGCACAAAGGGGGGCCGACCTTTGGTCAGTGTCGGTCCTGAAGAAGGATATGTAATCCCCTTCGACGACAGCCCGCCCCTAACATCTACGCCTCGGGAACTGTCAGCGAGGTACAGAGACCCGTTAATGCGAAAGACTCTCCTTCAAATGGTGGAGCAAATGTGGGAAAAAAAAAAGAGGCCATCGAAACTTGTGCAGGATCCACACTCCCCGGGATTTTACAATCGCCTTTTTCTAGTACCAAAGGCATCGGGGGGGTGGAGACCAGTTCTGGACGTAAGCGCTCTGAATCGCTTTCGTACAGAAAAAGAAGTTTCGTATGGAAACGTCCGCCTCTGTAATGTCGGCTCTTCGCCCAGGAGATTGGATGGTCTCTCTGGACCTGCAAGATGCCTATTTCCACGTTCCATTCACCATTTGTCAAAGAAAATATCTTCGCTTTGTGATAGGAGACAAGATCTTTGTTCAGTTCAGGGCTCTGTGCTTCGGACTGTCTACAGCCCACAAGTATTCACCAACCTGATGGCGAATGTAGCAAGATGGCTTCACCTAGAGGGGATAAATCTCCCTCTACTTGGACGACTGGCTGATCAGGGCCAAGTCGAAGAGTCAGTGCTTGGAGGACTTAGAAGTAACAAGGAAACATGATAGATTCGCTAGGTTGCTCGTCAACCTCGAGAAGCACAACTGATCCCCAGCCAGAACTTGGTCTATCTGGGGATTCAGATGGATTCTCGGGGTTTTCGGGTATATCCTTCGCGAGAAAGAATCGCTCGAGGTTTGTCGAGAATCTCGAGCTTCTTAGAAAGAAAGAAGACAGCTCAGCGAGGGATTACCTGAGCCTTTTAGGGACCCTGTCCTCATTGGAAAAGTTCTTCTCGCTAGGGAGACTTCACCTCCGCCCTCTTCAGTTTTTCCTCAAAGAGGTGTGGAGTTGGAAGACGGGTCAACTCTCGGACGTCTTCCAACTTCCACAAGAAGTAAAAGATCATATGAAGTGGTGGATCCCTCAGCTTCAAAAGAACGAAGGCGTATCGCTTGCTCTGCAGAACCCAGACCAAGTGTTGTTTTTTACCGACGCTTCGGAGTCGGGATGGGGAGCGACGCTGGGAGCAAGGGAGGTGTCAGGCACCTGGACAAAGGAACAGGTGTCCTGGCACATCAATTGCAAGGAACTTTGTGGCATACACCTAGCCTAAAGTTCTTCGAAGAGATAGTCAGAGACGGGGTGATACAGATCAACTCAGACAACACCACGGCTCTGGCTTACATACGCAAGCAAGGAGGCACGCACTCTTTCTCCCTCTATCAGTTGACAAGACACCTGTTAACTTGGACGGAAGAAAGAGGCATAACTCTCCTCACAAGGTTTGTTCAAGGGATCAAGAATGTGAGAGCGGACAGACTGAGCAGGAGAAACCAGGTCCTTCCCACAGAATGGACTCTTCACGAAGAAGTGTGTCGAAGTCTTTGGTCCCTGTGGGGGAGACCTCACATAGACCTGTTTGCGACGTTCCTCTCCAAAAGAATAGAGACCTTTTGCTCTCTAGTAGAAGATCCTAGAGCCTTCGCAATAGACGCGTTTTTCATGGATTGGTCGGGTGTGGACGCTTACGCCTTTCCCCCGTTCAAAATCCTGGGGGAAGTGCTCAGGAAGTTCGTAGCTTCGAAGAGCACGAAGTTGATACTCATAGCCCCATTTTTGGCCAGCCCAGGAATGGTTCACGGAGGTACTGGAGTGGATAGTGGACTTTCCCCAGATCGCTTCCAAACAGACACGATCTACTCAGACAACCCCACTTCGAGAGGTTTCATCACAACCTCCCAGGTCTCGCTCTGACTGCCTTCAACTATCGAAAGACTTGTCAGAGCGAGAGGCTTTTCTCGCAAGGCTGCGGGCTCTATCGCTAGAGCCCGCAGAGCTTCGACGAGAAGAGTATACCAGTCGAAGTGGGAAGTCTTTAGGAGGTGGTGTAAGGGTCAGAAGCTGTCCTCCTCCAGTACCTCTATAGTGAATATTGCCGATTTCCTCCTCTTTCTGAGAGAGGAATCACACCTATCTGTCTCGACAATAAAAGGATACCGAAGCATGCTGTCTTCAGTATTCAGGATCGAGGCCTGGACATTGCTAACGACAAAGATCTACACGATCTAATTAGATCTTTTGAGACTTCGAAGCAGCTACTCCTTAGAACACCTAGTTGGAATCTAGACGTGGTCCTGAAATTCCTTTCATCGGATAAATTCGAACCTTTACATCTGGCGTCCTTCCGCGACGTCACTAGGAAATGCTTGTTCCTGGTGGCTCTCGCTACAGCCAAGAGGACGAGCGAATTACACGCTCTGGATTCCACGGTGGGGTTCAAAGGAGATGCTGCCATCTGTTCTTTCCAGACAAGTTTCTGGCAAAGAACGAAAACCCATCAAAACCTTGGCCCAGAAGTTTTGAGGTAAAAAGGCCTATCTAACCTGGTAGGCAGAGAGATAGAGAGATCTCTCTGTCCAGTGAGAGCTCTTAAATACTATTTAGAGAGGAAGAGACAGATGGGAGCTTGTCAACAAGGTCTTTGGTGTGCAGTGAAGAACCCAAACGACTCATGTCAAGAACGCCTTGGCTTTCTTGTGAGAAGCGTTATACGGACGCTCACAAGAACTGCTCGGAGGAATCCTTCGGTCTTCTAAAGGTCAAGACGCATGAAGTAAGAGCAGAGTAGCAACGTCTTTGGCGTTCCAAAAAGAATATGTCTCTGAAGAATATCATTGAGGACTACATATTGGAGGTGCAATTCAGTGTTTGCATCTCATTATCTGAAGGATGTGAGAGTGACCTATGAGAAGTGCTTCTCGCTAGGTCCTTTTGTATCAGCAGATACAGTACTGGGTCTTGGAGCAAAGACTGATCCTTAATTTTGTGTTTTTATCGTACATAAACCTCTTGTCAGATATGTGCTTGGTTTTCTAGTAGCAAGCTCACTACTGTCGCACGGGAGCAGAGTGTCATTGCTGGTAGGGGATCAAGGGTATGTATGACTAGTAGGGGAGTACAAAAATTTTTTTTTTGTATATTTTGTAATGAAAGTGTAATTATGTTTCTTTTTTGAGTTTTTTTGGTTGTTTGTGAGGAGTTCGGGGATAACTCCTTACAATCTTAGAACTAACATGGATGTTAGGATCAGGTGTGATCGGGATCGGTTTGTGCTCCTTGAACAGGTGTATTGTCATGTTAGTGGAATAGCACCCAATGACAAAGGCCTTTAGGCTCTGCCGAGTAAGTGGATAAGACCCCATTGGCAGACCCACAAGAACTCTTAGCCATAGATCATTATCTCGCTGAGGCTCTGAGGCTAAGCAGACTCCAAGGCAGTAGCCGCGAAGTCTTCAGCCTAATAAGGTAGGAACCAAGGTTTATAAATACCTACAACATATGTTGTTTACCTGCTATTTTCAGTAGTTAGCTGTCTCTTACCCACCACCAATGGGTGCTAATCAGCTAAGTATATATCTGGCAGGGAAGTTGAATGTATAAAAATGATATTGTCATGTTACAATAAAGTTTTATACATACTTACCTGACAGATATATACGATTAATAGCCCACCCAGCCTCCCCGCAGGAGACAGGTGGAAGAGAAGAATTCTGATTAGAAAACGGGGATGGTTCCTAGTCCTGCCACCCAGGGCAGGGCGGTAGATCACCTGACCTACCTGTAGCGTGTGCCGCGAAATTTGAAATTCTGTCGGAGACGACGGAGTCTATAGCTAAGTATATATCTGTCAGGTAAGTATGTATAAAACTTTATTGTAACATGACAATATCATCTTTCTCCTTCGTCTGATCGAGGGTTAGACGAGTTGTCTGATGACGAACCTCCTGCTAATGAGGGACTTTCTAGTTATAAAGTCTTAGCCTCATTACTACTTCAAGAGTTGGAGATTCTCTTAGTCCGGCGGCTCCTCCTTCTCCTCGTTCGCTCTTTCGAGCTCAGCTACGGCAAAATCGTCGGCCTTTTTAAAAATGAATAGCCTGCGATATCTATGAAGAAGGCACTCCATTCTTTAGATTCTTGGATGAAACAAGAAGAAGGAGTTAGGAAAGACGGTATTCTGCATGCCTCCTTCCAGATTGCACGGGAAGAGAGGTATTTGGTATGGGACAGGAGAGACTATGGGTCTTTCTCTACCTGCCTCTGCAGATGCCGACTTTTCCAATTTAGTGGAGGCCTCTAGACGTCACTCCTTAGGATCGGTCAGAGCGACGTGGAGCACTTCAGAGTTGAACCACTTTCTAAAGGGACTTTTTGTCACTTTAGAGGTGTTCAATTTTCTGGATTGGTCACTCGGAGTTCTGGCCAACAAATCTAAGGATCCGGAGTTTCTGAAAAACCCAGAAATTCTCCATAGCGTCCTGTCCTGCATGGACAAGGCAGTACAGGACGGTTCGGGTGAAGTGGCTTCCCTTTTTGGTGCTGGTCTCCTGAAAAAGAGATCAGTTTATGGATCCCTATTATCGAAAGGGGTTTCTCCGAGCCAGAGGACTGCCTTACTGTTCGCCCCCCTCTATCAGATCATCTGTTTCCTTCTCAGTTAGTGAAGGATATATCTCGCTCGCTAACTGAGAAGGCGACACAAGACCTACTAACGCAAAACGTCCAAGAAAGGACGCCCTGTAGTGTCGACGGTTAAGAAGGAATCTCGTCCTCCTCAGCAGCCCTTTCGTGGAGGTGCAGCGGCTCGTCCCCCATGCCAGAAAGAAGAGCTCTGAAAAGAGAGGAAGGTCTTCATTTAGGCCCTTCAAGAAATCAAAGTGACTTGTTGCTCCTCCAAGCACCAGTGGGCGCCAGACTCTGAACTTTGCAGGAGTATGGGCAAAAAGGGGAGCCGACCCTTGGTCAGTGTCGGTCCTGAAGAAGGGATATGTAATCCCCTCGACGACAGCCCGCCCCTAACATCTACGCCTCGGGAACTGTCAGTGAGGTACAGAGACCCGTTAATGAGAAAGACTCTCCTTCAAATGGTGGAGCAAATGTGGGAAAAAAGAAAAAGAGGCCATCGAACTTGTGCAGGATCCACACTCCCCGGGATTTTACAATCGCCTTTTTCTAGTACCAAAGGCATCGGGGGGGTGGAGGCCAGTTCTGGACGTAAGCGCTCTGAATCGCTTCGTACAGAAAAAGAAGTTTCGCATGGAAACGTCCGCCTCTGTAATGTCGGCTCTTCGTCCAGGAGATTGGATGGTCTCTCTGGACCTGCAAGACGCATATTTTCCACGTTCCCATTCACCCATTTGTCAAAGAAATATCTTCGCTTTGTAATAGGAGACAAGATCTTTCAGTTCAGGGCTCTGTGCTTCGGTCTGTCTACAGCCCCACAAGTATTCACCAACCTGATGGCGAATGTAGCAAGATGGCTTCACCTAGAGGGGATAAACATCTCCCTCTACTTGGACGACTGGCTGATCAGGGCCTGCCAAGTCGAAGATTCAGTGCTTGGAGGACTTAGAAGTAACAAGGAACATGATAGATTCGCTAGGGTTGCTCGTCAACCTCGAGAAGTCACAACTGATCCCCAGCCAGAACTTGGTCTATCTGGGGATTCAGATGGATTCTCGGGTGTTTTGGGTATATCCTTCGCGAGAAAGAATCGCTCGAGGTTTGTCGAGAATCTCGAGCTTCTTAGAGAGAAAGAACAGCTCAGCGAGGGATTACCTGAGCCTTTTAGGGACCCTGTCCTCATTGGAAAAGTTCTTCTCGCTAGGGAGACTTCACCTTCGCCCTCTTCAGTTTTTCCTCAAAGAGGTGTGGAGTTGGAAGACGGGTCAACTCTCGGACATCTCCAACTTCCACAAGATGTAAAAGATCATCTGAAGTGGTGGATCCCTCCACTTCAAAAGAACGAAGGCGTATCGCTTGCTCTGCAGAAACCCAGACCAAGTGTTATTTACCGACGCTTCGGTAGTCGGGATGGGGAGCGACGCTAGGAGCAAGGGAGGTGTCAGGCACCTGGACAAAGGAACAGGTGTCCTGGCACATCAATTGCAAGGACTTGTGGCCATACACCTAGCCTTAAAGTTCTTCGAAGAGATAGTCAGAGACGGGTGATACAGATAAACTCGGACAACACCACGGCTCTGGCTTACATACGCAAGCAAGGAGGCACGCACTCTTTCTCCCTCTCTATCAGTTGACAAGAAACCTGTTAACCTGGACGGAAGAAAGAAAGAGGCATATCTCTCCTCACAAGGTTGTTCAAGGGATCAAGAATGTGAGAGCGGACAGACTGAGCAGGAAAGAAATCAGGTCCTTCCCACAGAATGGACTCTACACGAAGAAGTGTGTCGAAGTCTTTGGTCCCTGTGGGGGAGACCTCACATAGACCTGTTTGCGACGTTCCTCTCCAAAAGAATAGAGATCTTTTGCTCTCTAGTGGAAGATCCGAGAGCCTTCGCAATAGATGCGTTTCTCATGGATGGTCGGGTGTGGACGCATACGTTTCCATTTCCCGTTCAAAATCCTGGGGAAGTGCTCAGGAAGTTCGTAGCTTCGAAGAGCACGAAGTTGACACTCATAGCCCCATTTTGGCCAGCCCAGGAATGGTTCACGGAGGTACTGGAGTGGATAGTGGACTTCCCCAGATCGCTTCCAAACAGACACGATCTACTCAGACAACCCCACTTCGAGAGGTTTCATCACAACCTCCCAGGTCACTCGCTCTGACTGCCTTTCGGACTATCGAAAGACTTGTCAGAGCGAGGGGCTTTTCTCGCAAGGCTGCGGGCTCTATCGCTAGAGCCCGCAGAGCTTCGACGAGAAGAGTATACCAGTCAAAGTGGGAAGTCTTTACGAGGTGGTGTAAGGGTCAGAAGCTGTCCTCCTCCAGTACCTCTATATAGTGAATATTGCCGATTTCCTCCTCTTTCTGAGAGAGGAATCACTATCTGTCTCGACAATAAAAGGATACAGAAGCATGCTGTCTTCAGTATTCAGGAATCGAGGCCTGGACATTGCTAACGACAAAGATCTACACGGTCTAATTAGATCTTTTGAGACTTCGAAAGCAGCTACTCCTAGAAACACCTAGTTGGAATCTAGACGTGGTCCTGAAATTCC
This sequence comes from Macrobrachium nipponense, assembly GCF_015104395.2. Lineage (NCBI taxonomy): Eukaryota > Metazoa > Arthropoda > Malacostraca > Decapoda > Palaemonidae > Macrobrachium > Macrobrachium nipponense. The sequence continues at coordinate 18,437,372 of NC_061090.1, read as the reverse complement.
TTTCATCGGATAAATTCGAGCCTTTACATTCTGGCGTCCTTCCGCGACGTCACTAGGAAATGCTTGTCCTGGTGGCTCTCGCTACAGCCAAGAGGGACGAGCGAATTACACGCTCTGGATTCCACGGTGGGGTTCAAAGGAGATGCTGCCATCTGTTCTTTCAGACAATGTTTCTGGCAAAGAACGAAAAACCCGTCAAAACCTTGGCCCAGAAGTTTTGAGGTAAAAGGCCTATCTAACCTGGTAGGCAGAGAGATAGAGAGATCTCTCTGTCCAGTGAGAGCTCTTAAATACTATTTAGAGAGGAAGAGACAGATGGGAGCTTGTCAACAAGGTCTTTGGTGTGCGGTGAAGAACCCAAAAGACTCATGTCCAAGAACGCCTTGGCTTTCTTTGTGAGAAGCGTTATTTCGGACGCTCCACAAGAACTGCTCGGAGGAATCCTCGGTCTTCTAAAAGTCAAGACTCATGAAGTGATGGCAGAGTAGCAACGTCCTTGGCGTTCCAAAAGAATATGTCTCTAAAGAATATCATTGAGACTACATATTGGAGGTGCAAGTCAGTGTTTGCATCTCATTATCTGAAGATGTGAGAGTGACCTATGAGAAGGCTTCTCGCTAGGTCCGTTTTGTATCAGCAGATACAGTACTGGGTTCTTGGAGCAAAGACTGATCCTTAATTTTGTGTTTTATCGTACATAAACCCGCTTGTCAGATATGTGCTTGGTTTTCTATTAGCAAGCTCACTACTGTCGCACGGGAGCAGAGTGTCATTGCTGGTAGGGGATCAAGGGTATGTATGACTAGTAGGGGAGTACAAAATTTTTTTTTGTATATTTTGTAATGAAAGTGTAATTATGTTTCGAGTTTTTGGTTGTTTGTAAGGAGTTCGGGGATAACTCCTTACAATCTTAGAACTAACATGGAGTTAGGATCAGGTGATCGGGATCGGTTTGTGCTCCTTGAACAAGGTGTATTGTCATGTTAGTGGAAATAGCACCCAATGACAAAGGCCTTTAGGCTCTGCCGAGTAAGTGGATAAGACCCCATTGGCAGACCCACAAGAACTCTTAGCCATAGATCAATATCTCGCTGAGGCTCTGAGGCTAAGCAGACTCCAAGGCAGTAGCGCGAAGTCTTCAGCCTAATAAGGTAGGAACCAAGGTTTATTAATACCTACAACATATGTTGTTTACCTGTCTATTTCAGTAGTTAGCTGTCTCTTACCCACCACCAATGGGTGCTAATCAGCTAAGTATATATCTGGCAGGGAAGTTGAATGTATAAAAATGATATTGTCATGTTACAATAAAGTTATACATACTTACCTGACAGATATATACGATTAATGGCCCACCCAGCCTCCCCGCAGGAGACAGGTGGAAGAGAAGAATTCTGATTAGAAAACGGGAATGGTCCTAGTCCTGCCACCCAGGGCAGGGCGGTAGATCACCTGACCATACCTGTAGCGTGTGCCGCGAAATTTGAAATTCTGTCGGAGACAACGGAGTCTATAGCTAAGTATATATCTGTCAGGTAAGTATGTATAAAACTTTATTGTAATATGACAATATCATTTTTGTACATGAACTTTCCTGTCAGATATATACTTAGCTATACGTCTCTGACGTCACGACAGAATTCAAAACTCGCGGCACACGCGACAGGTAGGTCAGGTGATCTACCTTACCCGCCGCTGGGTGGCGGCTGTAAGAACCAATCTCCCTTTCCAGCCAGAATTTTCTGTCGCCGGTGACGACTACACCTGTGGTTGGTTACCTCCTGACAGCTTATTCAATTCTCGTTGCCGTGGATTTATTTGGACTGACTTTCGGTGAAGTACCTGATCTTGTTGGCTTGGCATACGCATTTGTGGATGTTTTTGTACAAGTAACTTACCAGCAGATATATACTTAGCTATAGACTCGGTCGTCCCGACAGAATTTCAAAACTCGCGGCACACGCGACAGGTAGGTCAGGTGATCCACCATTCCCGCCGCTGGGTGGCGGGGTCTGGAACTATTCCCGTTTTCTAAGCCATAATTTCTCTGTCGGTTGAACGGACAACACCTATTGTTCGTTCCTCCATCTTGGGATTTC
>NC_061090.1:18417544-18434773 GCF_015104395.2 Macrobrachium nipponense | reverse complement strand
TCATAGTGATGAAACCCAAGTCTGACCCATAAAGAAAACACTATTAAGTTATCATTGCACTCTAATGGCTTAGTCTATGTAATCACTCCTAGACTCTAAATGTCAACTGCTTCATTGTATTAGTCAAGTTTACAGAATCCCGTCTCTAGTACAGTAAGTTCCAGAAGTGAAGCGACAAATCTCAGAATTGATCGTACTTCTTAGGAACTCTTGGGGTTGCCAGTTAGTATATTTTATTTCAATTATTGTCATCCTCTTTATCAGATTATACGTATCAGTGATTAACTTTAATAAGCAGAAAGTATTTCCCCAGTGAATGATCAATATTGGTTCAATAATTGTTTATTAAAAAAAAATAAAGATCCCCAAAGAAATATCTGCGGCTCTCAATGGGTGATATCAAGTGTTCACCATAGAGTGGCAGCAGGAACCGAGTGCATAAGCACTGGCCTAATATGATTTGTAAATTAACTCTCGACTTTTATAGCGTTATATCGAAAGATATTATGATTTCTTTTGATAAAGCACAGAGAAGTTAAGCAATTGATTAAATGAAATATAAAGAAGACACAAGTTAGTGCCAAAAAAAAAAAAAAACGAGAAATCCAAATTATATGCGCGTTTAGCATTGGCTACATGGTTAGGCCTATTTCAAGAAAAAATTAAGGAAATATATTTTCCATCTTGTTAGATAATAATTTCATCGAATTCCTCTCTCTGTCAGACCTTTTTATTTAGTCAGGAATAACCAGGGGCCCGTTTTAAGAATCGAGCACTAGGCCTATTGGTCATGCTCGGTGCTTCTTTATATATATATATATATATATATATATATATATATATATTATATATATATATATATAATATATGTATGTGTGATATATATATATATATATATATATATTATATATATATATATATATATATATATATATATATAATATATATATATATACATACATATATATATATATATATATATATATATATATATATATATATATATATATATATATATATATATATATATATATACATCCCCAAAACTCTCATAAATTTCTGTTGCACAATAATGCTTGATTGGATCGAACTGATTACTGGTTGTCCGTGGAAATATGAATTTAAGTGATATCACTCCCTTATGATGCACCCACTTACGCAAATTCAGTCTTAAATTTCACGGTTAGAATGTAATGCGAAGATTTGAGGTAAAAGGTTGAAGTGAAAAAGGTGCAGTTAGGATTGTGGGTAGAGGTAGAGGTAGAGGGTAGGAGGGATGGTTGGGGTCTGTCGTCTCCCTACTTAACCAGGTGGTGATTTTACGGGTGTTCTGGTTGCTTGCGACCGTTTTTCTTATTTTTTATATAGCGAGTCTGTTTCCCAGGTGCAAGGACAGGTCCTGGTGTCGGTCCTGATGGTTCTATCTTTGCCTAAATAAAGACAGTGGCCCTGCACTGTAAGCCTTGTCATGACCGGAACTAGGCCTAGTCACCTAAAGGTAGCAGAAGCAGTTAGAGCCTTTCTCGAAGATGGTGTTTTATGTTCGGTCCTAGAAGCTAGAATCAGAACTACCAACCACACCCAACTTCCCTGTTGAATCTAGGTGCATTCATTCTTGATTATGTTTAATGTCGCAGAGATTTTCCTTTTACATTCTATTGAAACTTACATGGTTTTATGCATCTTCGCTAAAATAATTGATAATACACTATATTAAATATTTGTTTCCACATTGCTTGAAATATACATTGGTAATGTTGGTAATCCTGTGTTGAACGAAAATTTCAAATTGTTTCGTTTCTATAGTTTGAAGTAATTACTATACCTTAATATAATTACTATTACAGTAATTTTTTCTTATGATTGTTATAAATATCATAGATTTGATATTTGCGCATCATATGTTAGCTTTATTTTGCTTGATAGAGCTTTCACTGTAGAAAAAAAACAGTTTTTCAGCTACGAGTTGTAGTTGCCAGTTAGTGAATTTCAAATGAAATCCTCTGAAATTCGTCGCTTCTCTTCTGGAACTTACTGTACCATGATATAGAGCCCGTCTTGAGATGGGATTTTTCCCGAGACTTGGCGTTCCCTCGACCATCTTTCTTCCTATCACAAAGGAATGTGTGATAGGATCCGACCATTCAAGGGCCTTGAATGGTCGGACCTATGATGTACGTACAAAGGAATGTGCATACCCACCATGCCTCAAAACCGCCCTTGGCAGTAGCACGGACAGCCACCAGCCTAAAACGCGCACGCATCAAATTCCTTCATTCAAGAAGGCGGTTTCTACGGTGCTCACTGTCTCCAAGCAAGAGCAGCTGATATACATAACATGTAATTTACTAACACATCAATTCATACCTGTAAGATGGCTCGGCCACCTATGTCCTTTGTGCACTCCTGTCGCACACCACATCAGCAACTAATGCACAATGTATCAATTTGCTACATGATTTAGGGCTACCTCCGTTGCTGGAGCCCTTGTGCATAGCCGAATGCACAGAAGTTTAAGAACTCCTAGCGCACAAATTGTGATCAGTATAACACCAAGCATGACTACTATTATTGGAATTATGTAATATTCACTGAAGAAAAACTCATCTTCGTCACTATCCTCCAGCGGTGGTACTGTAACAGTCTCCACTGTACGCAGAATTCGAACTGCCTCATGGTTTCCATGTAAGTGTTTCATAAACACTTTTGTCGACGAGTTGTAGACATGCCAACTAAGCACCATGAAGAAATCTGAGAGAACATGGCAGGAACCATAAAACAACTCGGATCCCTGTAGAACAAGCGAGTGGTTGTCCCCATTGCATACAGTAAAAATCTTGCATCTGGCGCAGAAGACAGCAGTCGTTGCCTCCGTCGATATTACTTGATATGGATCAGGGAATTCTCTAAAGTCACAGTGAGTCGGTAAATTCTCGTGAGCTAATTCTAGTTCACAACCTGGCAGGTTAATACATCGAAGAGTGAATATCTTACTTTCACATACATATCTGTCATAAACTAACACACATCCTACTTCATAGTCAACTGCCGAGGACTGGAATTCTTCACCAAATATATACATAATCTCTACCTCTGTCCAAATCACTACCGACCCCTGGAAAGAACTAGGAAATGGCCTAAATATATAGCTATGAAACGGTTTTTTATCACTGACTATATGTCAATAATTAACCCCTTATCTGATAACCTGTAGTCCTTTAAACATCCATAATATCTATAAAGTAAGATCTCCTGTAAAAATAACATTTGATTCTCCATTAAGGTTGACTCCAAGTTCCCAACGGTAAAAATTTCCCTTGAAATTTTTCCCTCTTGAAAGCTGCTACAACTGCTTCTACTTGGCTTTTAATCTCATTCAACGAAGATTCTGTTTCTCTTTCAACGTTCAACAGTGCAGTGTGTATAGTGAAAAACGTAATGGTGACATCTAGGTCTTCCCGGACTCCTTTTACTCATTAAATCCGTTTTCTAATTTCTCATTTCTCCCTCTTAGAGAATTCAGAGCTTTATCATGTTTGGCGAGCTCCACCTCTAATATCCCAATCTTCACCAAACTCGTTATTGCTACTCCAGCTATGGCTGCAATAGCTAAATCCCCAGCTGCCAACAGCTGTACTGCCCTTTTCTGTCTTCTAGACGGGTCCCTCCCCTGGCTGGCTTTGTCTCTGGGACCCAAGTGAGTGTTTCCGCAATCTTCCATTGTACCCTGTTTGCAGTTATTTTTATTTCTGCTAAAAGACGACCCAGTGATTCAGACAGATTTCTTGTAGTCTCAAGTTCGTTTAACATGTTTACCAGTCCTTCAACTTTGCTACGAGATTCCTTGAGTTCCAATCTGGCTAAACCCAGGCTCTCGAACTCTCTATTTATTGTGACTTTGTCAGATGACAACCATACTAGGTGGTCTTCCTCAATAAGCACTCCTGGACCCAGACGTACTTTCGTCTTCGCGAGCGCCATCAACCCCAGGGTGATGATTAAGCAATATTTCAGCATCTGACAGAACAAGAAAAAAAAGTAAAAAAACCTGTCAGTTATCTAATTCTGTTGGACATTTACATCAAGTAATAATGAAAAAAGAAAACAATCGACCTTCGTCATTACAAACGAACCCAGGAGAGGAAAAACATATACATAATCCAGAACTTTTCCCAAAAATGTAATATGTACAGTTACGGAATTTGTTACCGCAACAATCCCATCGACCAGAAACAACCAGAAAACAAACCCCCTTACATGACCAGAAGGTAGATATCTGCAAGAATGGATCTAGATATCCGAGTATTTGCCTGCTTTGACAGAGATCTTCTATATGAAGTCTTCATCAATGGACAGAAAATATTTGAAGGAAGAGTTCCTTCTTTCTGCAGAGCCTGTCTTCTAGATTATTCAAACAGAATGACCAGAAGGAAGATGTCTACAAGAATAGATCTAGATATTCGACTATTTGTCCACTTTGACACAGATCTTCTATTAGAAGAGTCCTCATCAAGGGACAGAGCATACTTGAAGGAAGAGTTCCCTCTTTTTGCAAAGCCAGTCTTCTATATTATTCCAACAGAATGACCAGAAGGAAGATATCTGGAAGAATAGATCTAGATATCCAAATATTTGTCCGCTTTGATCGAGATCTTCTATGTGAAGTCTTCATCAAGGGACAGAACATACTTGAAGGAAGAGTTCCCTCTTTCTGCAGAGCCTGTCTTCTAGATTATTCCAACAGAATGACCAGAAGGAAGATGTCTACAAGAATAGATCTAGATATCCGACTATTTGTCTGCTTTGACAGAGATATTCTATCAGAAGAGTCCTCATCAAGGGACAGAGCATACTTGAAGGAAGAATTCCCTCTTACTGCAAAGCCGGTCCTCTAGATTATTCCAACAGAATGACCAGAAGGAAGATATCTGGATGAATAGATTTCGATATCCAACTATTTGTCCGTTTTGACAGAGATCCTCTATATGAAGTCTTCATCAAGGGACAGAGCATACTCGGAGAAAGAGTTCCTTCTTTCTGCAGAGCCGTTCTTCTAGATTATTCCAACAGAATGAACAGAAGGAAGATATCTGCAAGAATAGATCTAGATATCCAACTATTTGTCCGTTTTGACAGAGATCTTCTATATGAAGTCTTCATCAAGGGACAAAGCATACTCGAAGGAAGAGTTCTTTCTTTCTGCAGAGCCAGACTTCTAGATTATTCCAACAGAATGACCAGAAGGAAGATATCTGCTAAAAGTAGATCTAGATATCCGACTATTTGTCCGCTTTGACAAAGATCTTCTATTAGAAGAGTCCTCATCAAGGGACAGAGCATACTCGAAGGAAGAGTTCCCTCTTTCTGCAGAGACGGTCTTCTAGATTATTCCAACAATGACCAGAAGGAAGATATCTGGAAGAATAGATCTAAATATCCGACTATTTGTCCGCTTTGACACAGATCTTCTATATGAAGTCTTCATCAAGGGACAGAGCATACTCGAAGGAAGAGTTCCTTCTTTCTTCAGAGCCGGTCTTCTAGATTATTCCAACAAAATGACCTGAAGGAAATTATCTAGAAGAATAGATCTAGATATCCGACTATTTGTCCGCTCTGACACAGTTCTTCTATATGAAGTCTTCATCAAGGGACAGAGGATACTCGAAGGAAGAGTTCCTTCTTTCTGCAGAGCCGGTCTTCTAGATTAATCCAACAGAATGACCAGAAGGAAGATATCTGCAAGAATAGATCTAGATATCCGACTATTTGTCCACTTTGACAGAGATCTTCTATATATATGAAGTCTTCATCAAGGAACATAGCATACTCGAAGGAAGAGTTCCTTCTTTCTGCAGAGGCGGTCTTCTATATTATTCCAACAAAATAGCCAGATGGAAGATATCTGCAAGAGTTGAACTAGATATCCGACTATTTGTCCGCTTTGACAGAGATCTTCTATTAGAAGAGTCCTCATCAAGGGACAGAGCATACTTGAAGGAAGAGTTCCCTCTTTCTGCAGAGCTGGTCTTCTAGATAATTCGAACAGAATGACCGGAAGGAAGTTATCTGCAAGAATAGATCTAGATATCCGACTATTTGTCCGCTTTGACACAGATCTTCTATATGAAGTCTTCATCAAGGGACAGAGCATATTCAAATGAAAAGTTCCCTCTTTCTGCAGAGCCGGTCTTCTAGATTATTCCAAAAGAATAACCAGAAGGAAGATATCTGCAAGAGTATATCTAGACATCCGACTATTTGTCTGCTTTGACAGAGATTTTCTATTAGAAGAGTCTTCATCAAGGGACAGAGCATACTCGAAGGAAGAGTTCCTTCTTTCTGCAGAGCCAGTCTTCTATATTATTTACAACAGAATGACCAGAAGGAAGATATTTGCAAGAATAGATCTAGATATCCGACTATTTGTCGGCTTTGACACAGATCTTCTATATGAACTCTTCATCAAGGGACAGAGCATACTGAAAGGAAGATTTCCTTCTTTCTGCAGAGCCGGTCTTCTAGATTATTCCAACAAAATAACCAGAAGGAAGATATCGGCAAGAATAAATCTAGATATCCGACTATTTATCCGCTTTGACAGAGATCTTCTATTAGAAGAGTCCTCATCATGTGACAGAACATACTCGATGGAAGAGTTCCCTCTTTCTGCACAGCCGGTCTTCTAGATTATTCCAACAATGACCGGCAGGAAGATATCTGGAAGAATAGATCTAGATATCCGACTATTTGTCCGCTTTGAAACAGATCTTCTATATGAAGTCTTCATCAAGGGACAGAGCGTACTCGAAGGAAGAGTTCCCTCTTTCTGCAGAGCCGGTCTTCTAGATTAATCCAACAGAATGACCAGAAGGAAGATATCTGCAAGAATAGATCTAGATATCCGACTATTTGTCTGCCTTGACAGAGATCTTCTATATGAAGTCTTCATCAAGGAACAGAGCATGCTCGAAGGAAGAGTTCCTTCTTTCTGCAGAGGCGGTCTTCTATATTATTCCAACAGAATAACCAGAAAGAAGATATCTGCAAGAGTAGATCTAGATATCCGACTATTTGTCCGCTTTGACAGAGATCTTCTATTAGAAGAGTCCTCATCAAGGGACAGAGCATACTCGAAGGAAGAGTTCCCTCTTTCTGCAAAGCCAGTCTTCTAGATTATTCTAACAGAATGACCAGAAGGAAGATATCTGGAAGAATAGATCTAGATATCCGACTATTTGTCTGCTGACACAGATCTTCTATTAGAAGAGTCTTCATCAAGGGACAGAGGATACTCGAAGGAAGAGTTCTTTCTTTCTGCGAATGGCAGTTCTTCTATTATTCTTTTCAACAGAAAAAAAAAAATTGAATAACCAGAAGGAAGGTATCTTGCATGAGTAGATCTAAGATATCCGACTATTTGTCCGCTTTATGAGATATCTTCTATTAGAAGATGTCCTCATCAAGGGAGCAGAGCATATACTCGAACAAGGAAGAGTTCCCCCCTCTTCTGCAATACCAGTCATTCTATATTATTTCCAAACAGAATGACCGAAGGAAGGAATGGAAATATATGGAAGAATAAGATCTATATATCCGACTATTTGTCCCTTCGTTGGACAGAGATCTTCGTTTTTAGAAGAGTCCTCATCAAGGGAGAGAGCATACTTGAAGGAAGAGTTCCTTCTTTTTGCAGAGCCGGTCTTTTAGATTATTCCAACAGAATGACCAGAAGGAAGATATCTGCAAGAATAGATCTAGATATCCGACTATTTGTCCACTTTGACAGAGATCTTCTATATGAAGTCTTCATCAAGCGACAGAGTATACTCAAAGAAAAAGTTCCCTCTTTCTGCAGAGCCGGTCTTCTAGATTATTCCAACAGAATAACCAGAAGGAAGATATCTGCAAGAGTAGATATAGACATCCGACTATTTATTCGCTTTGACAGAGATCTTCTATTAGAAGAGTCTTTATCAAGGGACAGAGCATACTTGAAGGAAGAGTTCCCTCTTTCTGCAGAGCCGGTCTTCTAGATTATTCCAACAGAAAGACCGGAAGGAAGATATGTGCAAGAATAGATCTAGATATCTGACTATTTGTGCACTTTGACAGAGATCTCTCAGAAAAGTCCTCATCAAGGGACAGAGCATACTTGAAGGAAGAGGTCCCTCTTTCTGCAGAGCCGGTCTTCTAGATTATTCCAACAGAATGACCGGAAGGAAGATATGGGCAAGAATAGATTTAGATATCCGACTATTTGTCTGCTTTGACAGAGATCTTCTATTAGAAGAGTCGTCATCAAGGGACAGAGCATACTTTAAGGAAGTGTTCCCTCTTTCGGCAAAGCCGGTCTTCTAGATTATTCCAACAGAATGACCAGAAGGAAAATATTTGGAAGAATAGATCTAGATATCCGACTATTTGTCCACTTTGACACAGATCTTCTATATGAAGTCTTCATCAAGGGACAGAGCATACTCAAAGGAAGAGTTCCTTTTTTTTGAAGAGCCGGTCTTCTAGATTATTCCAACAGAATGACCAGAAGGAAGATATCTGCAAGAATAGATCTAGATATCCGACTATTTGTCCGCTTTGACACAGATCTTCTATATGAAATCTTCATCAAGGGGGGCCGAGATACTAGAAGGAAGATCTTCTTTCTGCGGAGCCGGTCTTCTATTATTCCCAACGAATAACATAAAGAAGATATCTTGAGAGTAGATCTAGATATCCGACTATTTGTCCACTTTGACAGAGATCTTCTATTAGAAGAGTACTCATCAAGGGACAAAGCATACTGGAAGGAAGAGTTCCTTCTTTCTGCAGAGCCGGTCTTCTAGATTATTCCAACAGAATAACCAGAAAGAAGATATCTGCAAGAATAGATCTAGATATACGACTATTTGTCCGCTTTGACACAGATCTTCTATTAGAAGAGTCCTCATCAAGGGACAGAGCATACTCGAGGGAAGAGATCCTTCTTTCTGCAGAGCCAGTCTTCTAGATTATTCCATAAGAATGACCAGAAGGAAGATATCTGCAAGAGTAGATCTAGATATCCGACTATTTGTCCGCTTTGACAGAGATCTTCTATATGAAGTCTTCATCAAGGGACAAAGCATACTCGAAGGAAGAGTTCCTTCTTTCTGCAGAGCCAGTCTTCTACATTACTCCAACATAATGACCAGAAGGTAGATATATGCAAGAATTGATCTAGATATCCGACTATTCGTCCGCTTTGACAGGAATCTTTTATATGAAGTCTTCATTACGGACAGAGGATACTCGAAGGAAAGAGTTCCCTCTTCCTGCAGAGCGGTATTCTAGATTATTCAACAGAATAAACTAGAAGGAGATATCTACAGAATAGATCTTGATATCCGACTATTTGCCCACTTTTGACAGAGATCTACTAAATGAAGTCTTCATCAAGGGACAGAGCATACTCGAAGAAACAGTTCCTTCTTTCTTCAGAGCCGGTCTTCTAGATTATTCCAACAGAATGATCAGATGGAAGATATCTACAAGAATAGATCTTGATATCCGACTATTTGTCCGCTTTGACAGAGATCTTCTATATGAAGTCTTCATCAAGGGACAGAGCATACTCGAAGGAAGAGTTCCCTCTTTCTGCAGAGCCGGTCTTCTAGATTATTCCAATAGAATGACCAGAAGGTAGATATCTTCAAGAATAGATCTAGATATCCGACTATTTGTCCGCTTTTCACAGAGATCTTCTATATGAAGTCTTCATCAAGGGACAGAGCATACTCGAAGGAAGAGTTCCCTCTTTCTGCAGAGCCGATCTTCTAAATTATTCCAGCGGAATAACTAGAAGGAAGATGTCTGCAAGAATAGATCTAGATATCCGACTATTTGTCCGCTTTGACAGAGATCTTCTATTAGAAGAGTCCTCATCAAGGGACAGAGCATGCTCGAAGGAAGAGTTCCCTCTTTTTGCAAAGCCGGTCTTCTAGATTATTCCAACAGAATGACCAGAAGGAAGATATCTACAAGAATAGATCTAGATATCTGACTATTTGTCCTTTTTGACTGAGATCTTCTATATGAAGTCTTCATCAATGGACAGAGCATACTCGAAGGAAGAGTTTCTTCTTTCTGCAGAGCCGGTCTTCTAGATTATTCCAACAGAATGACCAGAAGGAAGATATCGGCAAGAATAAATCTAGATATCCGACTGTTTGTCCGCTTTGACAGAGATTTTCTATATGAAGTCTTCATCAAGGAACAGAGCATACTCGAAGGAAGAGTTCCTTCTTTCTGCAGAGCTGGTCTTCTAGATTATTCCAACAAAATGACCAGAAGGAAGATATCTACAAGAATAGAACTTGATATCCGACTATTTGTCCGCTTTGACAGAGATCTTCTATATGAAGTCTTCATCAAGGGACAGAGCATACTCGAAGGAAGAGTTCCCTCTTTCTGCAGAGCCGGTCTTCTAGATTATTCCAACAGAATGACCAGGAGGAAGATAAATGCAAGAATAGATCTAGATATCCGACTTTTTGTCCGCTTTTGACAGAGATCTTCTATATGAAGTCTTCATCAAGGGACAGAGCATACTGGAAGGAAGAGTTCCCTCTTTCTGCAGAGCCGGTCTTCTAGATTATTCCAAGCAGAATAACTAGAAGGAAGATGTCTGTAAGAATAGATCTAGATATCCGACTATTTGTCCGCTTTGACAGAGATCTTCTATTAGAAGAGTCTTCATCAAGGGACAGAGCATACTCGAAGGAAGAGTTTCTTCTTTCTGCAGAGCCGGTCTTCTAGATTATTCCAACAAAATACCAGAAGGAAGATATCTGCAAGAATAGATCTAGATAACCGATTATTTGTCCGCTTTGACACAGATCTTCTATTAAAAGAGTCCTCATCAAGGGACAGAGCATACTCGAGGGAAGAGATCCTTCTTTCTGCAGAGCCAGTCTTCTAGATTATTCCATAAGAATGACCAGAAGGAAGATATCTGCAAGAGTAGATCTAGATATCCGACTATTTGTCCGCTTTGACAGAGATCTTCTATATGAAGTCTTCATCAAGGGACAGAGCATACTCGAACGAAGAGTTCATTCTTTCTGCAGAGCCAGTCTTCTACATTACTCCAACATAATGACCAGAAGGTAGATATATGCAAGAATTGATCTAGATATCCGACTATTCGTCCGCTTTGACAGGGATCTTTTATATGAAGTCTTCATAAAGGGACAGAGGATACTCGAAGGATCTGTTCCCTCTTCATGCAGAGCCGGTATTCTAGATTATTCCAACAGAATAACTAGAAGGAAGATATCTACAAGAATAGATCTTGATATCCGACTATTTGCCCACTTTTGACAGAGATCTACTATATGAAGTCTTCATCAAGGGACAGAGCATACTCGAAGGAAGAGTTCCCTCTTTCTGCAGAGCCGGTCTTCTAGATTATTCCAATAGAATGACCAGAAGGTAGATATCTTCGAGAATAGATCTAGATATCCGACTATTTGTCCGCTTTTGACAGAGATCTTCTATATTAAGTCTTCATCAAGGGACAGAGCATACTCGAAGGAAGAGTTCCCTCTTTCTGCAGAGCCGGTCTTCTAAATTATTCCAGCAGAATAACTAGAAGGAAGATGTCTGCAAGAATAGATCTAGATATCCGACTATTTGTCCGCTTGACAGAGATCTTTATTAGAAGAGGTCCTCAATCAAGGGCCCAGAGCTATCGAAGGAAGAGTTTTTTTCCTTCTTTTTTTTTTCGCAAAAAGCCGGTCTTCTAGATTATTCCAACCAGAATTGACCAGAAGGAAGATATCTACAAGAATAGATCTAGATATTCTGACTATTTGTCCTTTTTGACAGAGATTTTCTATATGAAGTCTTCATCAAGGAACAGAGCATACTCGAAGGAAGAGTTCCTTCTTTCTGCAGAGCTGGTCTTCTAGATTATTCCAACAAAATGACCAGAAGGAAGATATCTACAAGAATATAACTTGATATCCGACTATTTGTCCGCTATGACAGAGATCTTCTATATGAAGTCTTCATCAAGGGACAGAGCATACTCGAAGGAAGAGTTCCCTCTTTCTGCAGAGCAGGTCTTCTAGATTATTCCAACAGAATGACCAGAAGGAAGATATATGCAAGAATAGATCTAGATATCCGACTTTTTGTCCGCTTTTGACAGAGATCTTCTATATGAAGTCTTCATCAAGGGACAGAGCATACTGGAAGGAAGAGTTCCCTCTTTCTGCAGAGCCGGTCTTCTAGATTATTCCAGCAGAATAACTAGAAGGAAGATGTCTGTAAGAATAGATCTAGATATCCGACTATTTGTCCGCTTTGACAGAGATCTTCTATTAGAAGAGTCTTCATCAAAGGACAGAGCATACTCGATGGAAGAGTTCCTTCTTTCTGCAGAGCCGGTCTTCTAGATTATTCCAACAGAATGACCAGAAGGAAGATATCTACAAGAATAGATCTAGATAACCGACTATTTGTCCGCTTTGACAGAGATCTTCTATATGAAGTCTTCATCAAGGGACAGAGCATACTCGAAGGAAGAGTTCCTTCTTTCTGCAGAGCAGGTCTTCTAGATTTTTCCAACAAAATAACCATAAGGAAGATATCTGCAAGAATAGATCTTGATATCCGACTATTTGCCCACTTTTGACAGAGATCTTCTATATGAAGTCTTCATCAAGGGACAGAGCATACTCGAAGGAAGAGTTCCCTCTTTCTGCAAAGCCAGTCTTCTCGATTATTCAAACAGAATGACCAGAAGGAAGATATCTTCAAGAATAGAATTAGATATCCAGATATTTGTCCGCTTTGACACAGATTTTCTATTAGAAGAGTCTTCATCAAGGGACAGAGCATACTCGAAGGAAGAGTTTCTTCTTTCTGCAGAGCCGGTCTTCTAGATTATTCCAACAAAATACCAGAAGGAAGATATCTGCAAGAATAGATCTAGATAACCGACTATTTGCCCACTTTTGACAGAGATCTTCTATATGAAGTCTTCTAAAGGGACAGAGCATACTGGAAGGAAGAGTTCCCTCCTTTTGCAGAGCCGGTCTTTTAGATTATTCCAAAAATACCAGAAGGAAGATATCTGCAAGAATAGATCTTGATATCCGACTATTTGTCCGCTTTGACAGAGATCTTCTATATGAAATCTTCATCAAGGGACAGAGCATACTGGAAGGAAGAGTTCCCTCTTTCTGCAGAGCCGGTCTTCTAGATTATTCCAGCAGAATAACTAGAAGGAAGATGTCTGCAAGAATAGATCTAGATAACCGACTATTTGTCCGCTTTGACAGAGATCTTCTATTAGAAGAGTCTTCATCAAGGGACAGAGCATACTCGAAGGAAGAGTTCCTTCTTTCTGCAGAGCCGGTCTTCTAGATTATTCCAACAGAATGACCAGAAGGAAGATATCTACAAGAATAGATCTAGATAACCGACTATTTGTCCGCTTTGACAGAGATCTTCTATATGAAGTCTTCATCAAGGGACAGAGCATACTCGAAGGAAGAGTTCCTTCTTTCTGCAGAGCAGGTCTTCTAGATTTTTCCAACAAAATAACCATAAGGAAGATATCTGCAAGAATAGATCTTGATATCCGACTATTTGCCCACTTTTGACAGAGATCTTCTATATGAAGTCTTCATCAAGGGACAGAGCATACTCGAATGAAGAGTTCCCTCTTTCTGCAGAGCCGGTCTTCTAGATTATTCCAACAGAATGACCAGAAGGAAGATATCTACAAGAATAGATCTAGATAACCGACTATTTGTCCGCCTTGACAGAGATCTTCTATTAGAAGAGTCCTCATCAAGGGACAGAGCATACTCGAAGGAAGAGTTCCTTCTTTCTGCAGAGCCGGTCTTCTAGATTATTCCAACAGAATGACCAGAAGGAAGATATCTACAAGAATAGATCTAGATATCCGACTATTTGTCCGCTTTGACAGAGGTCTTCTATTAGAAGAGCCCTCATCAAGGGACAGAGCATACTCGAAGGAAGAGTTCCCTCTTTCTGCAAAGCCAGTCTTCTAGATTATTCCAACAGAATGACCAGAAGGAAGATATCTACAAGAATAGATCTAGATAACCGACTATTTGTCCGCTTTGACAGAGATCTTCTATTAGAAGAGTCCTCATCAAGGGACAGAGCATACTCGAAGGAAGAGTTCCTTCTTTCTGCAGAGCCGGTCTTCTAGATTATTCCAACAGAATGACCAGAAGGAAGATATCTACAAGAATAGATCTTGATATCCGACTATTTGTCTGCTTTGACAGAGATCTTCTATATGAAGTCTTCATCAAGGGACAGAGCATACTCGAAGGAAGAGTTCTCTCTTTCTGCAGAGCCGGTCTTCTAGATTATTCCAACAGAATGACCAGAAGGAAGATATCTGCAAGAACAGATCTAGATATCCGACTATTTGTCCGCTTTTGACAGAGATCTTCTATATGAAGTCTCCATCAAGGGACAGAGCATACTCGAAGGAAGAGTTCCCTCTTTCTGCAGAGCCGGTCTTCTAGATTATTCCAACAGAATGACCAGAAGGAAGATATCTACAAGAATAGATCTAGATATCCGACTATTTGTCCGCTTTAACAGAGATCTTCTATCAGAAGTCTTCATCAAGCGACATGGCATACTTAACTTTCTGTACATCCGGTCTTCTAGATTATTCCAACAGATTCCTCACCTGGTATCCCTCTGGTATCCCTCTGGCATCCTTCTTGTATCCTTCTGGCATTCCTCTGGTGGCCTTCTGGGTTCCTTTTGGTGGCCTTCAGGCGTCCTTCTGGTGGCCCTGTGGCCCTCCAATTAGCTGTTGGCTCTCAAAGTGAGAGCTGGTCCTCCTTCCTCCAAACAGCTGTTAGCTCTCATTCTGAGGGCTGGTCCTCCTTCCTCCCAACAGCTTTTGGCTCTCATCCTGAGAGCTTGTCCTCCTTCCTCCAAACAGTTGCTGTGTTGGTGGCTCTCATCCTGAGAATTGTTCCTCCTTCCTCCATCAAGCAGATGAGAGAATCGCCAAGGATGCCTGATAAAAAGGAAGATCACAAGATTTGTCTTCACAGCTACAACGAAACAGCCCTAGTGAAGGATTCTGACTGGTCACCAGTTGATGATGCTGTGTCATGTTCCAGAGGCATTGCAATCTTCTTGGCCCAGTCGATGGGGTTGATTTCAGGATGGATGTGTGGGAGGTGGGGGGACCTCCCGTTGCTAGTTGCTGCTGGGGGGAGCAGCAGTGAACACCCATCCTGCAGTCAAGACATCGAATGGGCCGAGAAGATTACAGCTCCTCTGGAACACGATGCAACATCACCAACTGGTGACAAGTCAAAGTCCTCCACCATGTTGGTTAAACAGGGACTGCTTCTCTTGTCGTTTCTTCTTCCTTTCTCCCACCTGATCATTGTTGTCCATCTGGTCTTACCACCTTCCTCCATATCTGCCACTTGTTCCCCATCTGTACAAGCCTAAGCTCTGTTCTTTTTCCCTCCGTCCCTTGGCTCCTCTTGATCTCAGATGTCTCCTGTGACTCTGTATTGTGTTTGCCCCGCTTAGCTTTACCAGCACCACTACTTTTGAAGGGCAAATGGAACAGCCTTGGCCTAAGCTCTGTTCTTTTTCCCTCCGTCCCTTGGCTCCTCTTGACCTCAGATGTCTCCTGTGACTCTCTATTGGGTTTGCCCCGCTTAGCTTTACCAGCACCACTACTTTTGAAGGGCAAATGGAACAGCCTTGGCCTAAGCTCTGTTCTTTTTCCCTCTGTCCCTTGGCTCCTCTTGATCTCAGATGTCTCCTGTGACTCTGTATTTGGTTTGCCCCGCTTAGCTTTACCAGCACCACTACTTTTGAAGGGCAAATGGAACAGCCTTGGCTTCCTAAGGAGGAGGCTGGCATACTCCATTAAGGGCAACTCCTTTATGCTTTTGTCGAAACCTTCCTGCAAGCTGTTGGACACCTGGGAGACTTCTTCGTTCTTCCTTGCTGGTTTTTTCTCCCTCTTCATGATCTCACGTAAGGCTTGCCTCCGCCTCTCTCTGGCGGACTTCTTTCTCTTCTCCCTCTCGAGTTCTTCCTGTATTATCTTCTGTCTTAGTTCTTCTCTTTTTCGGGCTCCTTCAGCCCTCCTTTGCGCCCTTCTTTCCTTTTCTTCTAACTTCATGTCTCTTTTTAGGTTCTTTTTCCATTCTTGGTGCTTTTTCCTAAGATCCTTTTCGATTTCTATAATTGGGAAGAGCTCCATTTTTCTCCATTCCTTCTCGGCCTGCTTTTGATCTTGCATTTCATTCCAGGCTCGAAATATGCGAGATTTTACTTTTAGCTTCCGCCTCTTCTTCTCAGCCTTCCTTCGGTCCTTCAACTCTTTTTTCTTCCATTGAAATTTCCTCGCTTCGATACTGGTCTTGTCTCCGTCAGGGTTCTTCTGTTGTACCCACTCCTTCTCTTCTATCATTTCCTCAAGCTCCTGAATGATTTCATCCAGCTCCTGTTGAATCTTTTCTTCGAGAACGTCGTCTCCTAGCATTTTCAAAATCTCTTGGAGAAGGATCTCCTCCATAACAGATGCCAATCCTTCCTGGTCTGTCGATGGTTCGGGCCAGGTTGAGGTCCGTACATCGAGTCTGTTCTTCTTGTTGTTTCTCCTATTCTTCTTATTATCAGCAATGACATCTTCCCACATGAGAGTACACTGTGGGATTTTATTCTTCTGAGCTATCCTCCATTTGCGCTTCTCCTCTTTCAGTTCTTTAGAACTTAGATGGGCCAGTTGGAAATCCATATTAGAGTTTAGCCTCAGTACCCACCTTTCTGGTTGCGGAAGGTGCTGCCAAACACGGACAATGGCATCGAAGGAATCGAGTGAACGTCTGAGGGTGGAGATTTTGTAGTCTCTTTTGAGCCAGTCCTTCAGACGATGAAGAGGCCTTTTCCTTTTCTCTTTTATCTCTTTCTGCCAGGATCTTTCCTCCATCAGGATCCCCAGTCTCGCTTTCAACTCCCGCAATCCACCCTCCAACTCACTTTGCCGCCCCAGGAAAACCTCGAGCTGCCTTCGCAGCTGATTGTTTTCGTGTCTGAAAAGGCTTTGCTGCAACTCGACTTGTTGGACATGGTCGTTCAGGTTGTTGAATTTATCCACCATTATTACTAGGACATCCTGCATTTCCGAGAGGGCTGTTCTATCCTGCCCACCAT
>NC_061090.1:18407544-18412544 GCF_015104395.2 Macrobrachium nipponense | reverse complement strand
AGACTTCTAGTATGTATGTATCCACGCCACTGGTGCGGATCGTGTCTGCACTGGGGGTAAATGAAAACTGGCAAACAGGCACCGTAGACTTTTGACCTACTGACTATATTCGTTCATGATAATTTGGCGCTGTTGAACAGAAGTAGTACAGATATGATGGTTTTTGGTCGTTGTACGATAGGTAAAATAGTTGGTAGGTAGAATATGTGATGGGAAAAACACATGGAAGGTAGAATATATTATGATAGGTAAAATACGTGATATGAAGAATATATCATAGGCAAAATTCACGATAGGTAGAATATATCATAGGTAAAATACATGATAATTAGAATATATCATAGGTAAAATACATGATGTGTATAATATATGATAGGTAAAATACATGATGTGTAGATTATATGATTGGGAAAATACATGATAAGTAGAATATATGATGGGTAAAATACATGATAGGTAGAATATATGATAGGTAAAATACATGATAAGTAGAATACATCATAGGTAAAATACATGATGATGGGTAAAACACATGGAAGCTAGAATATACGATAGGTAAAATACATGATAAGTAGAACAGATGATGGTTAAAATACCTGATAGGTAGAAAACATGATAGGTAAAATACATGGCAGGTTAAATATGTGATATGAACATGACTGAAACCTTGGGGGCTTAACCAATGCATGATAGGAAGAATGCAGCTGTCATTTTGTCCATAAAAAAGTCAATTGATCGAGATGAAGTTGAATATTTTTTATTATAAAAATCACGTATTTATCAAACTTGACTCAATTTTGATATTACGAATCCAAACATTACAATCTACGTGAAATGTA
Organism: Macrobrachium nipponense; assembly: GCF_015104395.2. Classification (NCBI taxonomy): domain Eukaryota; kingdom Metazoa; phylum Arthropoda; class Malacostraca; order Decapoda; family Palaemonidae; genus Macrobrachium; species Macrobrachium nipponense. The sequence goes on along the minus strand of NC_061090.1, from coordinate 18,411,705 downwards.
AAGTAGAGATCTTTCTTGATTCTTTAAAGAAATACATCGTAATACTTTTGCAAATTCTTGTATTAAATTGTCTGGAAATGTGTATTAGTAGCAATACCGCGGATGTCATTTGGATGAGAATATTGTCAAGGCAGCATTACGTTTATTCTGATTTACAGAATAATTCTACGAGTGAAATTAAATCACGTCCCTTCGTATGACAGCTTATGTTATGAACATAAATATTTTCCCTCTATAAAAAGAAATTACAGTATATATATTTAGTTATTAATCCCTTCAACAATGATTACTACCGTTTTAGTAAAAGAGACATTTCATTATTCATTTCCAAAAACTCACTTGAAGTTAATATTTGAAATGTGTTCATTGGGGCAGGAAATTTCAGTTGTCTCTTCATCCAAACAGAATTCTAAATTAATTGCCATTTTATATTTCTACCGATAAATTAATTAACTTTTTAAAAAAGACAAACGCAATAAATTAAAAAAGAGAAAAAATAAAAGCAGTGAATTTTCCTTTTCTCAGATGTCTCCCAATTCAGCCATATTCAAAATGAATGCTCAGCGACTGATTTCGCCGATTTGGGTAACAAAGGTCTGGTGTTTATATACTTGATATGATTTACGTATAGGTTGATATTTCCTGAAAAATGCTCCATTTGTCTGCATTTCAATATACTAAATATGGCATAAGCAGAGTGTTTTATGAATGTTGTGCTCTCTCTCTCTCTCTCTCTCTCTCTCTCTCTCTCTCTCTCTCTCTCTCTCTCTCTCTCTCTCTCTCTCTCTCTCTCTCTCAATAGATAATTAATTCTTTGTGGGCTCTCTCTATCTATCTGTCTGTTTGTCTCTTTGCCAATAAAGAAATCTCTGTAAGTTCTCTCTCTCTCTCTCTCTCTCTCTCTCTCTCTCTCTCTCTCTCTCTCTCTCTCTCTCTCTCTCTCTCTCTCTCTCTCTCTCTCTCTCAATAAATAATTCTCTGTGGTTCTCTGTTTGTCTGCTTGCCTGACTCTTTGCCAATTAAGAAATCTCTCTCTCTCTCTCTCTCTTCTCTCTCTCGTCTCTCCCTCTCTCTCTCTCTCTCTCTCTCTCTAACCCTAACCCAGAACTTTCCATAATATGTTTACTTCGCTCATTGTATCGCCATTAATCCCACAGCAGGTAGCTACAAACCTCCAGGCTCGATGGGAAATAGAATTCCCATGAAAGAAGAAACTCTTCGAGGAAATGAAACAGAATTATCACATTTTTTTTATTTACTTTCGCTTCGTTCACTCTCTATCCTGTTTCAGATAAGAAGGATATTTCTGCAATGAAAAAAACAAATTACCCTATCAGAGGTGTATATATATATATATATATATATATATATATATATATATATATTATACAATATTACATATATAATAATAAAATTATATATAATATAATAAAATTATAATATATATAATAATAGTATATATACTATATACATCTATATATATATATATATATATATATATTATATATATAAATATATATATATATATAAATGTATATATATATATATATATATATATATATATATATATATATATATCTATATATATATATCTATATATATATATATATTATAATTATATATATATATCATATATATCCTATATATATATATTATTATATATATATTTATATAATATATAATATTATAATGTTAATATATATGTATATATTATATATATATATATATATATATATAGATATATATATATATATATATATATTATATATATTATATTATTATATATATATATATATATATATATTTATATGTATTAATATATATTGTCAACACGCGTTTAAGACTTGCATGAGATGAACTGTCAGCATGTGTTTATGATATGTATGAGATGAGTTGCCAACACATTTATGATATGTACGAGATAAGTTGCCAACACATTTATGATATGTATGAGATGAGTTGTCAACACTTGTTTGTGACATGTGTGAGATAAGCTGTCAGCATGTGTTTATGATGTGTATGAGATAAGTTGTCAACATGTGTTTAAAATATGCATGAGATAAGTTGTCAACACATGTTTATGATATGTATGAGATAGTTGTCAACACATGTTATGACATATATGAGATAATTTGTGAAGACGTGTTTATATGTATGAAATAAGTTGTCAAAACCTGTTTATGATACGTAAGAGATAAGCTGTCAACACGAGTTGTGATATGTATAAGATAAGTTATCAACATGTGTTTGTAATATGCATGAGATAAGTTGTCAACACGTAATAATGTATAACATAAGTTGTCAACTTGTGTTAAAGGCATGTATGAGATAAGTTGTCAACACATTTATGATAGGTGTTCAATAAGTTGTGAACATGTATTTATGATATGCATGAGATAAGTTGTCAATGCATGTTGTGATATGTATGAGATAAGTTGTCAACATTTATTTGTAATATGCATGAGATAGGTTTTCAACACTTGTTTATAATATGCATGAGATAAGTTTTCAACACCTGTTTATGATATGAATGAGATAAGTTGTCAACATGTGTTTATTACTTGTATGAGATGAGTTGTTAATAGGTGTTTATGATAAGTATGAAATAAGTATGTATGTTTATGATAAGTATGAAATAAGTATGTATGAGATAAGTTGTCAATATGTGTTTATAATATGCATGAGATAAGTTATCAGCACGTGTTTATGATAATGTATAAGATAAGTTGCCAACACATTTATGATATGTATAAGATAAGTTGCCAACAAGTGTTGTTATATGTATGAGATAAGTTGTCAACACATGTTTATGACATGTATGAGATAAGTTGTCAATCCATATTCATGATAGCTATGCAATAAGTTGTTAACATGTGTTATGATATGTATGAGATAAGTTGTTAACAAGTGTTTATGACATGTAAGAGATAGGTTGTCAACACATACTTCTTTAATTAAAAAGTTCTGTCGCACTTATTTTGAGTGACGTGTGCGCCTCATAATGTAAGTGGCAGTGGAATGAGAGAAAAAGTTTAAGGTTTCCTAATCGGTTTGATCTGGTACCTAAGGCTTGAAGCCTTAAAATTATTCTGTCAGTGAATCGTCAGTTGCGTCTAGTTGCAATCTAACACACAATGTATATATATATACCTATATATATATTTATCTATATATATATATATATATATATATATATATATATATATATATTTTAATATATATATATTATATATATTTAAAATATATATAGATTATATATATATATATTAATAATATAATATATATATATATATTTATATATTATATATATATATAATATATATATTATATATAAATAATATATATTATATATATATATATATATATATATATTAATATATTATTATATATATATCATATATATATATATATATATGTATATATATATATATATATATATATATATATATATATATATATATATATAATATTATTATATATACTATATATAATATATATTATATTAATCTATATATATATGATAGATATATAATATATATATATACTCATATATATATATACATATATATATATATATATAAATATATATTATATTATATATAATATCATATATATATATATATTCGATCTTATATACATAATTATATATATATAGATATATATATATATATATATATATATATATATTTATTTTTTTTAGATTTATCTTCCCGCCACTGGCCAGTGGCATAAGGCTGATACAGTTCTCTCCATCTGTCTCTATCCCGAGCCATTTCCCTCGCTTCCTCTAAGTTTTGGATTTCATCCTCAAGATCCCTGACAATTATGTCTATCCACCTCGTTCTTGGTCTACCCAGCGGTCTTCTTCCTATTTGTACTGCTCTCAGTGCTCTCCTGGGTCTCTATTCTCTTCCATCCTATAGGTACATATATATATGTATATATATATATATATATATATATATATATATATATATATATATATATATACGTATGTATATTTGCAGGTGTGTGCGGTATGTATGTTCGTGCATATTGTAACCATCAGAATTTTCATTTTAATTAACAGGGGTTATTTTCATAGTACCCACCACATCCAAACCAGCGACTGGCCACGCAACCCTGAACCAGCAATTATATCTTGATTTGTCGCAACTTCAC
>NC_061090.1:18397544-18402544 GCF_015104395.2 Macrobrachium nipponense | reverse complement strand
ATCTACATCTGCTTGCTCTTTCTGATATTTATAGCTCCATGGTGTTTTCGGCAATTCCTTCTATCTGTTTCCATGCCTGAATTATCATGTAGCGTTCTCTTCTCCTTTCTAGACTATATAATCTTAAGGATTGTAGTCTTTCCAAGTAGTCAAGATCCTTAACTTTTTCTATTCTAGCTGTATAGGACCTTTGTACACTCTCTATTTGTGCAATATCCTTTTGATAGTGTGGGTACCATATCATATTGCAATGCTCAAGTGGATGTACGAACATACGTTTTATAAAGCATAATTCCATTGTGTTCATGCTTTTCTTGTTTTGGAAGTGCCGTAACAAACATTCCCATTTTTGCTTTCCATTTTTCATTTTGCCAATAGAATTGCTATTTGATCATTGCAAAACATGTTCTTATTCATCATCACACCAAGGTCTTTAACTATTTCCTTATTTGTGATTGTCTCATTATTAGGTTCCCTACATGCATATAGCTTTCCTTCTCTATCTCCATAATTCATTGATTCAAATTTATCAGAGTTATATACCATCCTATTTACCTCTGCCCAATCATATGCTTTGTGAAGGTCTCTTTGTAGCGCGTTCCTATCTTCATCACGAGTAATTTCTGTACTTATTCTTGTGTCATCGGCGAAACTACTCACTACCGATTCCTTAACATTACTGTCTATGTCTGCAATCATAATAACAAACAGCAATACAGCTAGCACCGTACCTTGTGGCACACCGAACATTACCTTAGCTTCATCCGATTTCTCATCGTTAGCAATAAATATCTGTTTTCTGTTGTGTAAAAATTCTTTTAACCATCTTCCTACTTTGTCCACTGTATTATGTTTTCTAATTTTCTTCGCTAATATATTATGATCTACCTTGTCAAATGCTTTTGCAAAGTCTAGATAAACCACATCTGTTTCTTTTCCGGTTTTCATATTTTTGTATATGTTCTCACGGTGGACTAACAGTTGGGTTTGTGTACTTTTTTCCGGGTACAAAACTATGTTGTCCTATATCAAAAAAATTATTTTTTATTAAATGTTTCATAATATTCTTCCTTATTACCTTTTCATACACTTTCATATATGTGATGTTAGACTCACAGGCCAATAATTACTTGCCTCTAGTCTTGATCCACTTTTGAAAGTAGGGGTAATATATGCTAATTTGTGCTCATCATAAATCTTGCCTCTATCTACACTTTATCTTAATGATATTGCAAGGGGCTTGCGATAGAATGAACTACTGTCTTTAACAAAATAGAAGGGACACCATCAGGCCCAGCTGCAGCTCCATTTTTAGTTTCATTAATAGCCTGCACAATATCGGCTTCATTAATATCTATGTCTGATAAATATTAACTATTTTCATCCCTTATTTCTGTATCATTATCTTCATTGTCAATTCTAGGGGTAAATTCTCTTTTATATCGATCTGCCAATATGTTGCATATTTTCTTTTTTTCATTCGTTAATCTCCCTTCAATTCTTAGAGGGCCTATTTCTAATCTTCTTTTATTTATCTTTTTTGCATACGAGTACCGTTTTTCCTTTTCTTTTGATTGTATAATCTTTTGTTCTGCATTTTCTATCTTACTTTTTAGTTCCGTCACTTTCCATGCATTTTTTCTTTTCTTTTGCAAGACCTTTTTTCCACTTTCTGATGTTCTGGAACAAGGTCCTTCTGTCTCTTGGTATGCATGATTGATGTTTGCTTTTCTTCTTCGGTATATATTTATCCACTATTTTCTCTAATATTTTATATAATATCTCCGTATTTACCTGTATATCATCACTTACGAAATTTTATCCCAATCTTTGTTTAATTCTTCATTTATTCTGACCATTTTATATTTTTACTGTAGAAATTGTATTTTAAATATCCTTCCCGCTTTTTCATCTCTTGCTTATCTCTGTTTTCACTTGCTTTGGAACGGACTGTTAATTCTATGACATTATGGTCTGAAATACTCCCATTATAAAATATTATTTCTTTAACATAATTCACCTCGTTCACAAATACTAGGTCTAAAGTATTTTCCTTTCTTGTTGGCAGGTGATTTATTTATTGAGTTGTATTATAGTAGCATATCTAATAGCTTTTCGAATTGCCTCTTGTCTTCTGAGAGAGAGAGAGAGAGAGAGAGAGAGAGAGAGAGAGAGAGAGAGAGAGAGCTGGGGTGAGCGGGAGCGGAGAGGTTAAAAAATACAATGATAGTTGCTAGGGTATGTAGAGAGAGAGAGAGAGAGAGAGAGAGAGAGAGAGAGAGAGAGAGAGAGAGAGAGAGACGGGAGATGCTGTTCAGGAAAGCGATGATGGAGCGATTTAAGCTGGGTAATATTTCTGGCCATAACCTCCAATGGATGTTCATAACTCCATCAAACTGACCGCCACAGAGACCGGAGGCCCTCGAGGAGGTAAGCCTCAGCTCTGAAGCTTCGCAAAACATGACAATATTATCTCAAACGAATAATTTAGATGACATTTAAATTAACGAAGCAAACTGTAGTGTCAAAGGCTACTCTGATAAGGCAGCTAAAGCCACAAGATTCAGTACACAAAGCTTCAACAGACTTATTCCTCTTCATTTTTCGAGTTGCCTTCCGCCTCCAACTAAATCATCGTCCCCGTAGGAGGTATTGCCGTCAATGTACCTCACGCGGTGCCCTGTAGGCAAGGCTTAAGGTTCTTTACGGCGTCCCTTTCATTCCTTTTACCAGACCTCCCTTCATATTCTATTTCCTCCAACTTACTTTTCACCCTCCCCCAACAATTGTTGCAATATTATCTTCAGCGCTGAATGACCTCCTAGGCCACAGTGCTTCAATTTTGGCCTAAAAAAATATATTCCGATTCCAGTTCCAACTGAACAAACGCGAAATTCCAGTTCCTCGCTGGACGAGTGGTTTTTGCGCTCGACTGCCTGCCAATCCGGTGGTCCGAAGTTCGAATCCCGACTCGGCCAACGCGGAATCAGAGGAATTTATTTCTGGTGATAGAAATTCATTTCTCGATATAGTGTGGTTCGGATCCCACAATAAGCTGTAGGTCCCGTTGCTAGGTGACTAATTGGTTCCTAGCCGCGTAAAAATATCTAATCCTTCGGGCCAGCCCTGGGAGAGCTGTTGATCAGCTCAGTGGTCTGGTAAAACTAAGATATTCTTAACTTTAACGCGGAATTCCTTTCTGGCGAGCAATATGCGTCTCAAATCAGAGACAAATTCTGTGATCGTATCAGTAGACAAAATGAAATTCTAGTCGTCATTCGAGAGGATTGCTGGAACGAGAGGACATGATTGGGCGAGCAAAACTGGAATTCCTGGAAGTGTGCCGTTAATGATAGAAAGGGGGGGGGGGGGGGGGGGGGGTGGGAGTGCTCGGTATAATGGAATGCGGCGATTAAACATCATGTAAAGACAAATAATGTTGCTATGCATAGATACATACATACACGCCATACATACAAAGGAAGGGCAGTGCCGATTTGATATTCTTCGAAAAAATGAAGTGTTGTTCATTTACATACAGGAAATTTGTTATTCATCGCAATATAAAAATTCGTGTATATATATGTATATATATATATATATATACTATATATATATATATATATATATATATATTATATATGTATATATATTATATACTATATATATATATATATATGTATATATATATATATATATATATATATATATATATTATATCTATATATATATATAATATATATTATATATATATATATATGTATATATATATATATATATATATATATATATTATATATATATATATATATATATAAATATCATATATATATATATATATGTATATATATATAATATATATATATATATATCTATATATATTATATATATATATATATATATATATATATATATATATTATATATATATTCTGTTTTATTCTACTCTACCTGTATTTCAGGGCGGGCTGCACCGTACGCAGAAAGTTGAAATGAAATCGGTTCCTTTAGAACCGAGGCTTAATTCCCATCACTAAATCTTGCAGAAAGGTCAAGTGATTCATTAAAGACGAATGGCCTCAGGAAAGTATTAAGGCCGGAGCTTTCATTTGCATTAAAAAAAGAGCTTTATAGATTATCATAATGTTGCTGCGCAATGCGCATGCGTTAGATCTCTAATAATAACACAGGCGCCAGACAAACAGACAAACGGACAGACAGACAGACAATATGTGTGTGAGCGAAAGAATGGTTATGAAATGAAAACTCAGAGAGAGAGAGAGAGAGAGAGAGAGAGACATAGGAGACAGACAGACGGACAAACTGACAATGTGTGTGTAAGCGAAAAAATGGTTATGAAATGAAAACTCTGCGAGAGAGAGACAGACAGACAGACAAAGAGACAACGCGGAAGACAGATGGACAAACTGACAATGTGTTTGCGTGTGTGTAAGCGGAAAAATGATTATGAAATGAAAACTCCGCTAGAGAGAGAGAGAGAGAGAGAGAGAGAGAGAGAGAGAGAGAGAGAATGCGTATGAAGTGCAAAATTCTGTCCCCTATAAAACCTGCTCGTGACACTCATGGCGTCCTCTCCATTTCCCAGAGAGGCGGCTTCGTCCTTTTCATCCATTTCGGATCTGAGCCGAAAATTCGCCAAAATTTTGGAAATATTTTCGGAAGGAAAATTTCTCCATGAAATGTTTTCAAAGCAGCGTCTGAGGTGGATGAGGAGAGCTCGCGATACGATGAGTCCACTCGGGCATTTTCGTCAGAAGAGAGAGAGAGAGAGAGAGAGAGAGAGAGGAGAATAGATAAATGAGAGAGAGAGAAATAGACAAATAGAGAGAGAGAGAGAGAGAGAGAGAGAGAGAGAGAGAGAGAGAGAGAGAGAGAGAGAGAGAGAGAGAGAGAAATTATACTCAACGAATTCCACTACCAGTTTGAACGAGTGAATACTTAAATATGCCAAGGAATGTCTATCTCTGAATGAAGTTTATAT
>NC_061090.1:18381257-18397044 GCF_015104395.2 Macrobrachium nipponense | reverse complement strand
CCCGCCAGGAGCCGCTGACTTGAATTTCAATCTTCCAAAGAATATTGTGTTCATTTGAAAGAAATAATAGAAGGTAATAGGAATACAGAAAGAAGACCATCCTCTCTCTCTCTCTCTCTCTCTCTCTCTCTCTCTCTCTCTCTCTCTCTCTCTTTATCAAAACTTTCCTCCACTGTTTCCTTCTTAATCCTCCCTAACAGCCCCCTTCTACTCTCTCTCTCTCTCTCTCTCACACCTCTTCTCACTCTCTCCCTTCCCGTTAAGATAATTGCTTTAATTACATTGCCAAGCATTTTTAACATTTTATATTTCATCCCTTCTCACCCTACATTCTTATCTGGGCTGAACTTGGACATAGAGCATCGGGAGTGTTACTATTCATCTCAGCAACCTCAAAAACTTTGGATTAGACATTAATATCTGTCTTTTTTTAAATAAGGTTATTGGGAGTATAAATATTCATCTCGGCATCTTTGAAAACTATGGATTAGACACTAATATCTGTCGTTTTTTTACAGGTCACCCCCCTTCCCACCCCAACCCGCTTTAGTGTCAGTTATGTCTTACCTCCACAGTATCCTAGCGCCTCAGTGGCGTGGTTGGTATGGTGTTGGTGTCCCACCTCGGTGGTCGCGAGTTCGATTCTCGGCCATTCCATTGAGGAGTGAGAGATGCGCATTTCTGGTGATAGAAGTTCACTCTCAACGTGGTTCAGAAGCCACGTAAAGCCGTTGGTCCCATTGCTGAATAACCACTGGTTCCATTCAACGTAAAAACACCATACAAACAAACAAACAAAACAAAACCCCACAGTATCCTTTTCCAGATAGTAAGTCCTAATATCAAAATGAGGTATGATACGTGCATAGAGTTCATTTACTTACTATGTCCCTGGGCAGAACCAGCCTGTTTCAGGGAAGCCCTTCTTACACCCACCCCTTTGGTGCCCTTTGATGCAAGGATTTACTGCAAACCAAACCTTACGGCCTCATTGGTAATGAAAAATAGTACGGCCCCATCGACGGAGAAAGAGGTTAAATCTGATATAGTATACAAGTTTGTCTGTGCTGACGAGCAATGTCAGTCCCCCCAAAAATGCTATATCGGACACACAACCACTACACTCAAACGTCGCATGCAGGCCCACAGAAACCAAGGAGCCATCCATCAGCACTTTGTGGATACCCACAATAAAAAACCATCCTTACAAGAACTTCTCACAAACACCAAAATAATACACAAGGAAGGCAACTACAATCGTTTATTGATATCAGAAGCAGTCAGCATCGCCATGCAACGCCCCAACCTTAACATCCAACGTGAGGCAGACCGATCCTTGCCCTCGTGTAGGAGGCAGCCCTTCAACCGCGTGGAACAAAACCACCACACGCGGACAGGAGCGCAACACTGACATTCAGTGAATTAAACATATATGTAATTAATATATATTTATGTATAATGTGTATATAATGACTTACTTTTAACTTTTTAACTTTTTATATAATTTCTGTTGTTAACATATTTATGTATTTGTCTTATTTTATGTTTCACTATAGTCTTTTGTAAATACTTAAAACTAGGTATCTGGCAATTGTACTACCTTTCCGTCCTCATGACGTCACAAAACGCATGTAGGCTCATATTTGTATCAGTACGCTTGAAAACGTCAATACGCATAGGTTGACGAAACAGCTGTCGCGTATAAAAATACTGGAGTAAATGGAAGAACCCCATTATGTGTCCATTAGTAACCTGAACAGTGAAGTAAAGAAAATAATTAGAAAATATGAAGCAATTTCAAAAAAGCTGGTAACAGTGAGAAAGCCATTCTATTCAATGAATGTTGTATCCGTGAAAAATTGTGCCCTGGAAGATGTATATATATATATATATATATATATATCTATAATATATATATTATATCTATCTATATATATATATACATATATATATATATATATATATATCTATTATATATATATATATATATATATATCTATATATATATTATATATATAGTAATATATATATATATATATATAGATATATATATATAGATATATTAATATTATATATAATATTATTATTAATATATATACTATATTATAAATATATATTATATATATATATATATAGAATAGATATGAATAATTATATTATATATTATATATATAGATATAATATATATATATATATATATAGATTATATCCATATCTTATATTTAATATAATAATAATAATATATACATATATAATATTATATATTATTAATATATATATATATAATATAATATACATAATAATATATATATATATATATATATATATATATATTATATATATATATATATAGATATAGATATCTCCTCTCTCTCTCTCTCTCTCTCTCTCTCTCTATATATATATATATAATATATATATATGTATATATAAAAATATATATATATATTTATATATATATATATATATATATATATATATATATATATATATTTATATATCTATATATAATATAATATATATATATATATATATATATATATATATATAGATATAAAATTTATGTATACATATATAATAATTAATTATTTAAAACTATTAAATTATTTATTATTTATATATATCATATAAAGATATATATAATATATAATATTATATCATATCATATATAGTATTGCATGAATAAATATGGTTCCCATGGCTCGGTGGTTCCAACCTCGCCTCACCAACAATTGAGACCTGAGATGGATTCTAAGGTGGTTGGGGGGAGTAGTGAGTTACTTTGTCTTTAGCTGACTGCAGTTGGTCATAGCCATGCTCAGTAGGGCCAGAGGGGCAGCAACTTCACCCAAAAATGTTTGCTTAAAACTGGAAGGTGACCGATACCTTCTAGAACTACACACTCAAGAGTGGAGTTGAACAAAATAGATTAAATCATCCGCAGACTAGAAACGCAGCCACTACAGAATTTAAAAATGGCTTCATATGTCTACCTAGGCATAATATGCTTATGTACACATGTGCACATAGGCTAAGCTTTAATAGTGAACAAATAGACCTATTGCAAGTTATGTACTCATTTTCACTGAGGGAATTCTGGTTTATTTCATACGGCAGGAAGCCATCATTTCCTCTGCCACTGTTCGAAAGGGCAATTCAAGCGATATTTTCATATTCGTGAAATGCAAGAAAATTCTCCTGCCATAGAAAAAGATCATGAAAAAATAAATGGGGACTGAACAGTTCCTCGCCTGCGTCTTAAAGGCTGGCAAATGCGAATGCTAAGTTTATTCTGAAAATGAATTTCATTCTTTTGGAAAGGTCCTTCACCATTTCGAACAATTCCCATTCCCATTCCGGGGAGGTGAATGTTCAGTTGGTTATCAGAATGAATTCCCACGCAACGCATATCCATTTCGACTCCACACCATCTGCCCCGTAGGGGGTTAGCGCCGTCAATGGACCTCATGCGGTGCACTGTAGGCATCACTTAAGTTTCTTTGCAGCGTGCCTTCTGCCCCTAGCTGCAACCACTTTCGTTCCTTTTACTGTACCTTCTTTCATATTCTCTTTCTTCATCTTACTTTCCCCCTCTCCTAATACCTGATTCATAGTGCAACTGCTTTGAGGTTTTCCTCCTGTTACACCTTTCCAACCTTTAGCTGTCGATTTCCATTTCAGCGCTGAATGACCTCATAGGTCCCAGTGCTTGGCCTTTGGCCTAAATTTTATATTCAACTCATTCATACCTACTGCATCTCGGTAAGTTGTCCCGAGTTCACAGGTCCACACTGGAAGCCTTATTCCCTTGAACAGAGGTCCAAGCTATATATATATATGACTGGTTAGATCTAAACTAAGCACTTTCATTTTGTGCAGAGGCCCGAATCCTCAAAATAGTTTTCCATTCTATAGAAGGTCCCCTTTCACTCCGCAAATAATTCGCATTCTTATTGAAAATATGCGAATGCACACTGCATTCCCAAGTCCATTTCCCCACTCGTAATTTCTACATTTAAATTAACATGAGTTGTGCTTCCCAAAGAAGACTTTCATAATCTACAGTATTCATTGGCACTTTAATCCCCCAACCTGATCGTTCTGATGTCATGGTAAAATTCAAGCATTTAAAACAAACCAAATACGAAATCTCTGGTTTGACTAATAATTTTTTTACTTGTTCAATATGTCAAGTTCCCGTTACGCTGAAATGAACTAAGGTATCTGTTCTCGAGGCAAAAAGTCACAGATCTTAGAAACATTGGCATAATCTTCACGATCTGTAACTGATAAAATTGTTGAACTTCTTTCTGAAAATTTGACCTACTGAAAAACTGAAAATTTTCCCGCGTATGTTCTCGAAAGTTGAAAATAACAAACATTAGTAGATTTTTAATTATTGTGTATTCTAATTTTTTTCATGGGTGTTTACAAATACATATAATTTTGAATTTTTCTTCTTCCTAAGATCTTTTTTCAAAGCTGAGAATATTAATTTTTTTTTATAAATGAAAACGTTACTAAATATTTATTCAAATACATCACAGATTCATCCATCTCCAAGACGAAATGGCCTTTGGAATGATCAAGATTCTCTGTCGCGACCTTTCCGCTGGTATTCACCCTTCTCCCTTCAACTCTCCGGGACTGGCAGAGATCGGAGAGGACTCGATTGTCTTCTGCACATGACTGACGCGAGCATTGTTTCCCTCTCTCATTTTTAAAAGTTTTATTCGACAGCTCGAGTCGACTCCTCCTTACTGTGAAGTTTGAACATTTCAGGGCTAAACGAAATGATATTTCATTTCAAATATTTATAAACTGACACACACTCACGTATAAAAGACAAGATTCTGTGAAATTAAGAGGAGATAATAATAACGAGTCATATCAATTCTTTAATCAATAACTGACTCAAAAATATTTACAGACAACGTTTGCCAGTTGAACTGTGTCTTAATAAGCACTAGCTGACCAATCCGGCGCTGCCTAGGAAAACCCTGAATGACAGTTGATCATTTACCTTAGAGAGGAAGTAACACGTGGTGTCGCTTTCATTGACATGTTTATTTAAGGCACTGAATTCTAGACAGGGTTTTTAATCGCAGAAAAGAACAGCATTTTCAATGATAGCACGGATACTTTATAAGACAAAAGAATTCAAAGGAGATGTAAGAACATTTTTCTGTGTTTGGACAAAGTTCCAGCCACATTATTCGCCCTGACACAAGTATGTTAAGTAAAGTACAGGATGCGAAGTAATATTACACATGCTTCTTGCAAATACTCATAACAAGTTCAATATTAAAAGGGAAAAAAATTTCATGTTTCCAAATTAATTCACAGTCTACCGACACATAGTGAGCACTATAGTATGCTCACAGCAGTTGCTAAATAACTTGGATGCAGCGTTTAATATCCTGTGTTGCTATGTAGATCGACGCTCCTGATTGGCTGTTGATAAGCCAAGCGCAGGGCTGGAAACTCTCAGGCTCTCTAGAGAGTTCACATAGGCAGGATCTGAGGGATATGTCTTTCAAACGTATCCTTCAGGAGAGGTGGAACATACATCCTGCCCAAATGAACTCTCTCAAGAGACTGAGAGTTTCCAGCCCTGCAACTGGCTTATCAACAGCCTATCAGGAGCGTCGTAAGGGACGGGCCTAGGCATCAAATGCACGGTTGATATGAATCTACTATAGGAAAATATATTATTTAATGAAGGTGCTCGTATGTTTCTTTTAAGCTATATTGATTAAGTACGAGAAATCAAAAGGAAATGATTAAATGTACGATCTGAAACTCTGGCAAAAAAAAAAAAAAAAAAAAAAAAAAAAACATTAGTTACTAAGTCTGCGGGCAGCGGCAGCACCAGTTTTGGGGTTTGGGGTGGCGGGGTTGGGTGGAGGGATGTTTTGGAAAGGAGGGGAAATGGGAAGGGGATGGAGGGGAAGGGAGAGGTGGATGGGAGGTGGAGGCCCTAGAAGCCTCCGGGATTTCCAGTGTGCATTCAAACACAAACATTACAGAGTTTTCGTATTACATAGGTTATAGGTAAACTTGAAATCTTGCGATACATTAGAAGTAGTATGACTGAATGGCTACCCTTGGTCGATGGTTGATTTGAGATTGATTGATTGATTTATGGGTTTTAGGCATAATGCCAAGCACTGGGGCAACTAAGGCCATACAGAGCTGACCTGGAAATTGACAGCAAAAGGTTTGAAAGGTGTAACAGGAGGAAAACCTCAAAGCAGTTGCACTATGAATCAAGTATTAGGAGAGGGTGGAAAGTAAGATGAAGAAAGAGAGTATGAAAGAAGGTACAGTAAAAGGAACGAAAGTGGTTGCAGTTAGGGGAGTTGATTTTAGATGAAACTGGCCTCAAGCCAGCCAGGATTAATAGAGCACAGGGTTAGACCGTTTCTGACCAAAATAGGACAATCTCGCGCATGATGTCACGTGGCTGATGTAACTGAGATTCAGGTAAAAAAATTCATCAGTCAGTATTGACCCCACCGGAGTGAAGAACAAGGAAACTATCTTCCAGTACCTGAAGATTAACGGGGACCTCTCTCACACAAGGTCGTGAAAGAGATAGAGAATGGGTGTGGGCAAACAATTACCATAGTGACCCTTAATTTACTTGTATTCTTGGTTTTCTTTTATAGCCACCTACCAATGACGTCACAAATATGCGCAATAACGACGGGACGGTCTAACCCTGCACTCTATTAATCCTGATGCCAGTCAGCATGGACCCTGTGTAGGACGAACCGTAAGTGTGGGAAGGTGTTAAAAGGGTATAAGAGGTCTAATTTAAACTTCTGATTCATCCAGACAACTCAGCAGAAGAGTGGCTGACCAGGGTATATTCAAAGATGGGGGAGAGGACTCGGTATTCCTCGGTGAAAGAGCAGACTGCAGAATTAACATCATTAACTCTGCCAAGACAGTGAAAGGTAGGATTTTAAGTGGAAAAGGACTGACGACAGAAGGTCCTCTATATCAGCGATTCTCAACCATGAGGGAACTCCCCACTAAGGGGGAATTTCGTAGTTTTAGGGGAGGAATTATGACCACAGATTGGCAGGCTCAAACTGCCTCTAGGATTACACGAAACACAGTGTGCCTCGGTACGCACTACTGAGAGGTCCCGCTGGGCTTTCTCTCACCTAGCTTGTGTGTTTGTGTTAGTATTTTGTCACATATTATTTGGAGTACACCTTTCGAGGTAGACAATTTTGGAAGGGGGTTGGGGGGAGAAGGGGATGACATTCTGACAAGGTGCACGGGCCGAAAAAAGTTGAGAACCACTGCTCTATATGTAAATTCCACCTGGGTTCGCCAATAGGTCCGATATCTCCATCGCAAATAGATCAAATCTCCTGCCACATTTCCCCCCAAGATTTTACAAAATATTGGGTCGGAAACTCACCCGTATTTCAGAAAAGTCCAAACTGTTTCTTATTGGGTCAAGAGTTTCTAATTGGTAGAAGAGGAAATAGAAATGGAACGGGGGGAGGAATTTTATTTACTGAATTGAACTAAAATTCGAAGACCGATTCTTTCCCACTCTGTACTTCGCTAAGCTGCTTTTGGGGCTGAAAGGTTATAAGAAAACTTTGTCATCTGTTCAGCTGTCCGGTTTGTTGTGCTTCTTCTTTTCTCTCTATTTTGTTGTGGTTCTTTTTTTTCACAATCTTTTTCTCTCTGCTGTTCCTCTCCTCCGTTCTGTATATATGTCTGTCTATCTACTTTTTCGTTTCTTAAATTTTTCGTAACTTATTCACTTTGCTTATTGACTATAGGTTCCTTATACAGTTTGTTTACTTACGGGTTCCTAATAATGTTCTTCACGCATCACATATTTTACTCTTCTCTAAATACCATAAAGTGTCTAATGAAGGTTTGTTGCATGGAGAAAAAGTAAAATGGAAAACTTAAAAAAAAACAAGTTTCACAACTGTTGAAATATTTTGAGAGAAATAATCTTGACAACAGGAAAAGAAAGATTTTACTCAAGGGATTTCTCGAGGGAGGAATATTTGCTCAAACGAATCACAGGAAAAATATGACGATTAAAACAAAAGCAAAAATTGTGCCTGAGCTGAAATACCTTTAGAGAAAAACTTGTTGAAATAAATTGAAAATAATACAAGCAAGAAATGCGCCGAGGAAATCGATTTTTCTGTACAGCGTATAATACTGTATGAAGCTCTCAGCCATGGTCCATGAAACTCTCAGCCGCGATTCATGAAACCTTCGGTCACAGCCCAGTGCCAGACGCACAATCATGGTTAACTTTAACCCTGAATAAGATAAAAATAATTGTGACTAGAGGGCTGCAATTTGGTATGTTTGATGATTGGAGGGTGGATGATCAACATACCAATTTGCAGCCCTCTAGCCTCAGTAGTTTTTAAGATCTGAGGGCAGAGAGAAAAAGTGCGGACGAACAGAAAACTAAAATGGACAAAAGAATAAAAAATCATGAAAAAAACAAAACAAAGCAAAAGAACACTTCCACTTCATCTGAAATATCTTAGGGGAAAACTGACTGACACGAACACAACCAGAAAATAAACTCACCGAAAATTCCACATAAATTTCATCTCAACTTACTTTCCCAGCCAGACGAGAGAATTCTTAAAATATTATTCTCGTTTTTACTTCCCAGGCTCAGAAATCCCAGGTTAATCCATTCGTTCGACAAATCCATCAACAGAACGAAATTCTGGAAGATTAAAAAAAAATATTCGATACCAAATCTGTTCCAATCCTCCAGTTCAATTCTCCTCCTCTCCTCTTAAGTGAATAAATCGGTTACGGTTCGACTGGAGCGCGAGAGTTAGTGTGAGAGAGTCGAGAGAGAGAGAGAGAGAGAGAGAGAGAGAGGATAGAGAGCGATGTGAAGATATAGCTTTAATATAGCTTCATAACGGTCTACCAAATATTAGCAAACTGATGGTTTCCAACAAGATTATAGGTTTTGGGTTTTTCTTCTTCTTCTTCTTCTTCTTCTTCTTGTCAAGATAGGTAATGTTAGGTCGAGCTCGTCAGTCTAAAAGAAGCAAAAACATCCAGAACGATAAGCAAATTAATATAGTAATTTAAAGAAATAAAAAAATAAAAAACTCACCGTACCTTTTCTTGGAAACCTGCTATATTGTATGATCTCACATTTACACTAAGGAAATTAAATTAGCACCGATATAGAACGTTAATGACTGACTCTGCAAATGATACTTTTTGGGCTTATTCACGAAGGGAAATGTCAAATCTTGAGTTTCCTTGACCTAAATGTAAAAAGACTTTGGAATCAGAAGGAACTCCAGGCTGAGATCCCCTAACATGGATATTAGAAGACTTTGGAATCAGACGTAATTCCAGGTAAAGATTCTCTGGCCTATGTGTAAAAAGACTTTTGAATCAAAGGGAATTCCAGAATAGGATTCCAAGACCTAAATGTAAAAAGACTGGGATTCCCTGACTTCGATGTAAAAAGGCTATTGGGAATCACTCGGACTTTTTTGGAATCATATGGAACTTGGACCTTGAGCAACAAAAAACTTTGGGAATCCGAGACAAAAGTAGACAAAGGCTGGAGAGTATCTTAAGATCTTTCGAATTCAGGTTTCAATGTAAATGCTAACAGACGAAATATGCTCCAATTTTTCATTTGCTGGATATATCAGAAGTTCTGTAAAAGACCCTTCCCTTCCAGTCGAGTGCTTTTGGGATATTAAAGCATGAAAGTGGGGGGAAAAGTCTTTGAATGGAGATGCGACTGAGTGATGGAGATGGCTTTGAACCTAAAAATAACTTGAAAGGGAAAAAGGTGGGGAAACTAAAAATGTATAGGGAGATGTATAAAAAAAGATAGAGAATTTGTCATTGAATCATAAAAAGACGAAATAAAATTATTCTTTTTAGTGAAAAACTAATTGACAATGATTATATCCGTGACATTTTTTGCACTGATTTTGTATCGCTTGCCTTAAAGCATTAATGAAAAATTTATCGCAGTAATTTTGAATGTTTAAAGAAAGAAGTCATGTTCTCTTTAAGTACGATTTATGACGGATATAGCCTGCACTATTTCAAATAAGGAAAAGATGAAATATTTGTAAATCGCCTGAAAATCTGCCAGATGTTTCAAAGGAATTATTGCTTGTTATGGGGAAAGAAAAAGTAAAGAAAAAAAAAGCGGGCAAATACCGCCCCAAAATTTTCGAATGAAAATTGAAATCGTGTAAAGTTCAATTCATTCTGCAATTCAGAATTCAAAACGTTTTGTGATTTTTTGTTTCTGATCTCTCTCTCTCTCTCTCTCTCTCTCTCTCTCTCTCTCTCTCTCTCTCTCTCTCCTCTCTCTCTCTCTCTCTCTCTCTCATAGACAGATTGAATAATGGAAATAGACAGGTAAATGAATAATTATGAAAAGGATGGCAACACATTTGGACCTTTTGGAGTAAGAGCAGTAGAGTATGTGAATAATTAAAAGATTAATCTTCTTATGAATATATAGATATAAAAACAGTACAGAGATTAAATAGTCACAACTAACACTTCTTGAAACATGATTTATATCATTTTTTTTATATATATACAGCTTACTAAGGTTAATTTTTTAAAAAGAGACATTTCCAAATACCTGCATATATTGCTTCTTCACCGAAAATTAATAGTTGCATTACACGATATTTTTCTCGGTTATTCTACCAAGTGACTCACTCGGCCAAATCGGTCAAGATGGAGTCTAGAGTCTGTCAAATAAGTCTAATGATTTTTTTTTCTAATTATATCGAGGTTCTTTAATTCTTGTCACATTATTTCATCCATTAATATGATGATTTCACGAGAGAACATTTCATAATGAAATGCCTTTTCATTATGAAGCAGAGAGAGAGAAAGAGGAGGAAAAAAGAATGAAAGAAAGAAAGAAAGAATGAAAGAAAGAAAGAAAGAATGAAAGAATGCTGGTTTAATTAAAGAAGAAAGAAGGAAAGATAGCAAGAAAGACAGATAGCAATAAAGAAAGAAAGAAAGAATGTAAAAAAGAAAGACAGAGCAATAAAGAGAAAGAAAGAAAGAAAGAAAGAACGACAGATAGCCAGAAAGAAAGAAAGAAAAGGCTGTCGATATACTGGCTCAAGAAAAGAAGAAAGATAGGAAGAAAGAAAGATAGCTATAAAAACAGATAGCAAGAAAGAAAGAAAGAAAAGGCTGTCGAAATACTGGCTCAAGAAAAGAAGAAAGATAAAAGGAAAGAAAGAAAGAAGGAAAGAGCAAGAGAGACAAAGAAAAGACCGTCGATATACTGGGTGAAGAAAAAAAGAAAGAAAGCAAGAAAGAAAGAAAGAAAGGAAGGAAGAAAGAAAGAAGGAAGGGAAGATAGCAAGGAAGACGGAAAGAAAAGGCTGTTGATATACTGCCTCAAGAAGAGAAGAAAGGTAAAAAGAAACAAAGAAAGAAAGAAAGATAGCAAGAAAGAAAGAAAAGGCTGTCGGTATACTGGCTCAAGAAAAGAAGAAAGAATGAGAGAACAGCTAGGCTGTCGATACACCGGTTTCAAATTTCACCGTCAAACGACAACAAACCTTAGACGACCACAAGCCTAGAAGCAGATTATGCAAATTTCGTTTTGGAAATCAGCGCGCAATCATGCGAGAAATAGAAATATATTTCAACCTTCCATCGGGAAAGAGGCCCGAACTCCCGAGAGAGAGAGAGAGAGAGAGAGAGAGAGATAGTAAGTGCACTCGGTGTCAAGAGAGCCACAAAAGTCGCGAGAGTAGTTGATTTCCGTCAAATGGATTCAGTGGCGGTAACGCCTTAGGTACTTACTGTGTAAGTACCTTGGAGCTACTGTCTTCTGTAGTCTCTGTGGCTCTGTTGGTAGCATCCTTGCCTTTCACTCGAAGGTCCTGAGTTTTTTTCCAGTGTGAGGCACAATTTTAAGCCAATTTTCTTGGTTCTGTCAACGGTGGACACGTACAGAAACATAATGGCAGCAGCTGATATGCAATTCTGTCAAAGCATAATGTATTATTTCTGTACTTCTCTAAATGCTCCTGAATAAACAGTGATAGTCTCGAGCACGATTTGGCTTTTCACGGAATAAACCCGTACGAAATTGCTATGAAAAGATTACCATAGGTAAGAAAATATATCAGAGTGAGCAGAGAAACTAGAACTACAGAAAAGGGAATATACTGATGTGTTCCAGAAAATAAACAAATAATTATTACTGAACGTGAAAATGGTCACGAGATACGGCTACAAAAGAGGTAGACGTGCTGCTTATGTAGCGTCAGTGAAGGGTTTGAATCTAGGTTTGATAAAAGTTTGAGTCTTTTGGCTCACAATTTCTAGTCTGGATTCAACCTTCAAATTCTGACTTTTACCATAAACTTAATTATGCTTTACTTTATTACAGAGGAAATGAGTCAGACAAGTAATAAACATAATGGAATGAAATATAAAATTTAGGCCAAAGACCAAGCGCTTGGACCTATAAGGTCAGTCAGCGCTGAAACGGAAGTTGAAAGTAAAAAGTTTTAGAGATGTAACAGGAGGAAGGCATTAAGATTAAAGAAAGATTATATGAATGGAGGTACGGCATAAGGAATGAAAGGGCTTGTAGCTAGAGGCTGAAGGGACGCTGCTAAAGGAAATAATACAAAGCATAAAGTGCACTGCATGAGGTGCACTGACGGCACTATCCTCCTGCAAGGACAAAGGAAACAGTAAGAAACATCAATAAGAAGGATGCCGAGAATCGGGGATTTTTTTCATTTAATTGTAGCTACAGTTATCACAGATTGAACTCGAAAGTTAGGGTGACTAAGAAAAACAAGACCTGATCAGACCACCAGCTTACTCGGACCACGTGCTAAAATCTACGGTAAAATAGCGCGTTGTTACACCAACGAAAATTAAAATAAATACGCTAAATTTTATTAGAAATAATTTTTCTGTACTGTTTAACATGCACACTATTTTTTATATTTTCATTCTAATAAATCTGTAGGGGAGACCGGGGCTAGTTGGCACACTTTTGGCAATTTTGGTTATTGCGAATATAAAACAAACATTTTTGCAAAATTTTTACCACCACTGAAAAATATTAACATTCTTCTTTATCATATAGCAAAATAATTATTGTTTGCTTTCAACATAAGGTGACAATAAGCTTTAGAAAAAATAACTTTTTTGTGCCGACTTGCCCCGTAATGGGGTAAGTTGGCACACATTATGGGGTAAGTTGGCACATTGATAATCAAAAGAAAATTTCTACATTGCATTTAAATCAAATAGCAAAAATAACCTCTGAAATTCCAAAATACAAAATATAAGGCATTAGTATTACGGATAGGCTCCACTTTGGAGGGGTGCCGATCGTAAAAATATTTGCCAAAAATACACTAATCAAGACAGGCTAATGAATTTATCAGGCATTATTAGCACTATAATAACGCATAGTCACTGTGAGTTTTATCATCCTACAGGGAAAATAAATGATTTTAATGAAAAAAATGTGAAATTCAGGGCCCCTTGTACAGAAGGTTATTTGGTGATCGGTGAGAAACTACAGTCTTGAATAGAAATTTGGTCTGACAGAATGTTGGTATATCCCCCTGGAACATGCACATAAATCATTATCAAAATAGAACAGTAAATAAGCACGTAACAAAAAAAAAAAAAGAGAGCAACAACTGAAGCGAAAGCGCAGCTGATAAATATGGAAATCGCAAATATTATAAATATTATAGTATATCTCTCTAAATTGGTCGATGTCGTTTTCTACGTTTCCTACAAGTAGTTTCATCTCAGAAAACCATTTTAGGGTATCTAAACTAATTTTTCAAGTTTCTTGTCCTCAGAAAAAATCGCTTCTTTTTTCGCTTTTTCTCTGGTTTGGTTTTTTCGGCAAGGGTGGGGGCGGGGGGGGGGGGTTATTTTTTCTTTGATTGTTTCCTAAATAATACAATTTTTAGATGTTTTAGGCTATCAAGTGACATAATAACTACAAACTATCAGAAGGTTTTGTCCCTAAATCGAGGTTTGAATTTTTCTGAATATAACTTTCTTCCTAGCTATAGTTCTTACATTTTCCTGGCGGGGCTTTCGCTGAACTTACCTGAAGTTGTTGCTCTTTTTTTTTTGTTACGTGCTTACTTACTGTTCTATTTTGATAATACTTTATGTGCATGTTCCAGGGTTGGGGGATATACCAACATTCTGTCAGACCTAATTTCTATTCAAGACTGTAGTTTCTCACCGATCACCAATAACCTTCAGTACAAGGGGCCCTGATTTCACATTTTTTTTCATAAAATCATTTATTTTCCCTGTAGGATGATAAAAATCACAGGAGAATATGCGTTATTATAGTGCAAATAATGCCTGATAAATTCATTAGCCCTGTCTTGATTAGTGTATTTTTGGCAAATATTTTTACGATCGGCACCCCTACAGACTGGTGCAAAGTGGAGACTACCCTTCAGATCATCATCTAGTTGTAATTGTGGCAGGTGTCAAATAAATCGTCGTCATTAGTCCTCATACTCCCATATGTTACATGCCCTGCACTGGACCCACACCTCTCCTGGCTTACCAAACACAGGCTGTCTTCAGCTGAGCTTTCTTCTGAAGCAACAGGAGCAGTTCTTAAACTCTGTATCACGCTGATGATTGATCTGAAGCCCATGTGTCTTTTCGGACATCTCTCAATCTGTTACATAACCACCCGTAAAATCAAAATCTTGAAATAGTCTGTATTCAAAGTTGAAATTCCATCAATTCTAAACCCAATGAAAACATCAGAATAAGTGACAGCTAGAGGTAAAGACGAGGAAACATTACCAGCAATATCACAGATGGGCATACTTGATCCTAGATTACAAGTCATCCACGAATCACACGCCCTGTTAACACATTTCTTCAGAGGTCTATGAACACTAACATCCAGGGGCTGCAACTTGTGAGAGTAATTTGGAGGAAATGATAGGATACTAATCTCATTATCCTTCCAAAATTCAGAAACAAAACGTAAATTATATAAATAAATAGGCTTACTATTGTTATCAAATAACGTGAGGCAAGTCTGTACACGTGCCAACTTGCCCCATCCCTACATTTGGTACAAAAACACTTACCATTCCACACCAAGATGCCTTGAATGATTAATTTTAATGGTATAGAATCTTTAAATCATAAGGAAAACTATGATATAACTGAAAAATAATCTTTCATGAATGTATAGATGTTATAGGAAATAACAGAAAGACGAAAAATTCTACGTACTACCATCAAAATCAAAATTTGTCTCATAAATTCGAGCTCCTATGTTCTATCTCTACAGAATTTTGCTGGTAACTGAGGAACCATGTGGCAGTTACACAGTATAGTATTAGAGTCATCCGTTGATAAACTTTAAAGTTATCTTGAGTGTGCCAACTTACCCCTGTAGCCAACTAGCCCCGGTCTCCCCTACTTTTTAACATGCTCAGTATTTATTTTTTATATTTTCATCCTAATAAATACAAATCATAAATATCCAATCCTAAAAATTCCTGTATCGTTAAATCACGTGAATAAGCTTTCTCAGACCTTTTTAGTACCCCCCCCCCGCCCAACAAAACACCAGCAACAAGACAACGACAAAAATGTAGTTTGTAGGCTTACACCCCGAGTAAGCTGGGGCCGGGGGTGGGGGGCGGTTGGTCTGGGGGGCGTGGAAAGTAACTTAGTATCCGATCCTTTTCATATAAACTTCATT
>NC_061090.1:18361490-18380757 GCF_015104395.2 Macrobrachium nipponense | reverse complement strand
TCCGGTGGTCCGAAGTTCGAATCCCGACTCGGCCAACGCGGAATCAGAAGAATTTATTTCTGGTGATAGAAATTCATTTCTCGATATAGTGTGGTTCGGATCCCACAATAAGCTGTCGGTCCCGTTGCTAGGTGACTAATTGGTTCCTAGCCGCGTAATAATATCTAATCCTTCGGGCCAGCCCCAGGAGGGCTGTTGATCAGCTCAGTGGTCTGGTAAAACTAAGATATTCTTAACTTTAACGCGGAATTCCTTTCTGGCGAGCAATATGCGTCTCAAATCAGAGACAAATTCTGTGATCGTATCAGTAGACAAAATGTAAATTCTAGTTCGGTCATTCGAGAGGATTGCTGGAACGAGAGGACATGATTGGGCGAGCAAAACTGGAATTCCTGGCAGGGTGCCGTTAATGATAGAAGGTTGGGGCGGGGGGGGGGGAAGGGGTGGAGTTCTCGGTATAATGGAATGCGGCGATTAAATTCATGTGTAAAGACAAATAATGTTGCTATGCATAGATACATACATACACGCATACATACAAAGAAGGGCAGTGCCGATTTGATATCTTCCAAAATGAAGTGTTGTTCATTTACATACAGGAAATTTTATTCATAGAAATATAAAAATTCGTGATATATATGATATATATATATATATATATATATATATATATATATATATATGTATATATATATATATATACATACATACATCATATATATAGATATGTACTATATAGATATATATAGTCTATATATATATATATATATATATATATATATATATATATAGTTATATTATATACATATATATATATATTCTGTTTTATTCTACTCTACCTGTATTTCAGGGCCGGCTGCACCGTACGCAGAAAGTTGAAATGAAATCGGTTCCTTTAGAACCGAGGCTTAATTCCCATCACTAAATCTTGCAGAAAGGTCAAGTGATTCATTAAAGACGAATGGCCTCAGGAAAGTATTAAGGCCGGGGCTTTCATTTGCATTTAAAAAAAGAGCTTTATAGATTATCATAATGTTGCTGCGCAATGCGCATGCGTTAGATCTCTAATAATAACACAGGCACAGAGGCTCACACATGAACGATGCGCCAGACAAACAGACAAACGGACAGACAAACAGACAGACAGACAGACAATGTGTGTGTGAGCGAAAGAATGGTTATGAATTGAAAACTCCGAGAGAGAGAGAGAGAGAGAGAGAGAGAGAGGGAAGCAGACAGAGAGAGAGAGAGAGAGAGAGAGAGAGAGAATGCGTATGAAGTGCAAAATTCTGTCCCCTATAAAATCTGCAGGTGACACTCATGGCGTCCTCTCCATTTCCCAGAGAGGCGGCTTCGTCCTTTTCATCCATTTCGGATCTGAGCCGAAAATTCGCCAAAATTTTGGAAATATTTTTGAAGGGAAAATTCTCCATGAAATGTTTTCAAAGCAGCGTCTGAGGTGGATGAGGAGAACTCGCGATACGATGAGTCCACTCGGGCATTTTCGTCAAAAGAAAGAGAGAGAGAGAGGAGAATAGATAAATGAGAGAGAGAGAAATAGACAAATAGAGAGAGAGAGAGAGAGAGAGAGAGAGAATTTATACTCAACAAATTCCATTACCCAGTTTGAACGAGTGAACACTTAAATATGTCAAGGAATGTCTATCTCTGAATGAAGTTTATATGAAAAGGATCGGATACTAAGTCAATCATTTTTATAGCCCTGTGGATGAAAGTAGGGAGATGTTACATGATCTGGTGAAAGGCCATCACCCAAGTGGAGTGAAAAATACCTCGTGGAGAGTATATGTGTCTGTAGTTTATTTTACATGATATATTGTGACAAAGTATCGACTATTATCTTTTCCTCTCTCTTTCTCTCTCTCTCTCCTCGATGTCTCCTCGGATGGACGAACAAGTCTTTGAGACATCTTAATCCTTGTAACTCTCTCTCTCTCTCCTCATTCTTCCTTGCCGCGAACTACAGCAGTCCACTATTCTATTCGAATCGAGTTCTATAGCACTTGTGCTACGAGAGAGAGAGAGAGAGAGAGAGAGAGTAGGTCTTTCCCTTTAACTGGGTATTGGAGAAAACTGGCGTGTCTACTTTAATTTGCCAATAATAAGTAATTCGGGCTCCAAGTAATGATGACTGTGGCTCCGAGTTCATCGTGCACCTTCACTGCCTCTCACCAAGCTGTAGAAAAAGTTAATTTTGTTAGTGCGTTACTTCCAACGCCCCCCCCCCCCCCCCCCCCCCCCACCCCCCCCATCCCCCCCCCCGCTTACTCGGGGTGTAAGCCTACAAACTACATTTTTGTCGTTGTTCTTGTTGTTGGTGTTTTTGTTGGGGGGTGGGGGGGGGGGGGGGGGGGAGGCTAAAAAGGTCTTAGAAAGCTGTTTCACGTTGATTTAACGATACAGGAATTTTAGGATTGGATATTTATGATTTGTATTTATTAGGATGAAAATATTAAAAATAAATACTGTGCATGTTAAACAGTAGGGGAGACCGGGGCTAGCTGGCTACAGGGGTAAGTTGGCACACTCAAAATAACTTTAAAGTTTACCAATGGATGACTCTAATACATATACTGTGTAACTGCCACGTGGTTCCTCAGTTACCAGCAAAATTCTGTAGAGATAGAACGTAGGAGCTCGAATTTATGAGACAAATTTTGATTTTGATGGTAGTAAGTAAATTTTTTCATCTTTCTGTTATTTCCTATAACATCAATACATTCATGAAAGATTATTTTTCAGTTATATCATAGTTTTCCTTATGGTTTAAAGATTCTATACCTTTAAAATTAATCATTCAAGGCATCTTGGTGTTGAATGGTAAGTGTTTTTGTACCAAATGTAGGGATGGGGCAAGTTGGCACGTGTACAGACTTGCCTCTCGTTATTTGATAACAATATTAAGCCTATTTATTTATATAATTTACGCTTTGTTTCTGAATTTTGGAAGAATAGTGAGATTAGTGTCCTATCATTTCCTCCAAATTGCTCTCACAAGTTGCAGCCCCTGGATGTTAGTGTTCATAGACCTCTGAAGAAATGTGTTAACAGGGCGTGTGATTCGTGGATGACTTGTAATCCAGGATCAAGTATGCCCATCTGTGATATTGCTGGTAATGTTTCCTCGTCTTTACCTCTAGCTGTCACTTATTCTGATGTTTTCAATGGGTTTAGGATTGATGGAATTTCAACTTTGAATACAGACTATTTCAAGATTTTGATTTTACGGGTGGTTATGTAACAGATTGAGAGATGTCCGAAAAGACACATGGGCTTCAGATCAGTCATCAGCGTGATACAGAGTTTAAGAACTGCTCCTGTTGCTTCAGAAGAAAGCTCAGCTGAAGACAGCCTGTGTTTGGTAAGCCAGGAGAGGTGTGGGTCCAGTGCAGGGCATGTAACATATGGGAGCATGAAGACTACTGACGACGATTTATTTGACACCTGCCACAATTACAACTAGATGATGATCTGAAGTAATACTAATGCCTTATATTTTGTATTTTGGAATTTCAGAGGTTATTTTTGCTATTTGATTTAAATGCAATGTAGAAATTTTCTTTTAATTATCAATGTGCCAACTTATCCCATGGGGCAAGTTGGCACAAAAGTTATTTTTTTCTAAAGCTTATTGTCACCTTATGTTGAAAGCAAACAACAATTATTTTGCTATATGATAAAGAAGAATGTTAATATTTTTCAATGGTGGTAAGAATTTTGCAAAAATGTTCGTTTTATATTCGCAATAACCAAAAATTGTGAAAAGTGTGCCAACTAGCCCCGGTCTCTCTTACAGATTTATTAGAATGAAAATATGAAAAATAAATAGTGTGCATGTTAAACAGTACAGAAAAATTATTTCTAATAAAATTTAGCGTATTTATTTTAATTTTCGTTGGTGTAACAACGCGCTATTTTACCGTAGATTTTAGCACGTGTTCCGAGTAAGCTGGAGGTCTGATCAGGTCTTGTTTTTCTTAGTCACCCTAACTTTCGAGTTCAATCTGTGATAACTGTAGCTACAATTAAACGAAAAAAATCCCCGATTCTCGTCATCCTTGTTATTGATGTTTCTTACTGTTTTCTTTGTCCTTGCAGGAGGATAGTGCCGTCAGTGCGCCTCATGCAGTGCACTTTATGCTTTGTATTATTTCCTTTAGCAGCGTCCCTTCAGCCTCTAGCTACAAGCCCTTTCATTCCTTATGCCGTACCTCCATTCATATAATCTTTCTTTAATCTTAATGCCTTCCTCCTGTTACATCTATAAAACTTTTTACTTTCAACTTCCGTTTCAGCGCTGACTGACCTTATAGGTCCAAGCGCTTGGTCTTTGGCCTAAATTTTATATTTCATTCCATTATGTTTATTACTTGTCTGACTCATTTCCTCTGTAATAAAGTAAAGCATAATTAAGTTTATGGTAAAAGTCAGAATTTGAAGGTTGAATCCAGACTAGAAATTATGAGCCAAAAGACTCAAACTGTTTTATCAAACCTAGATTCAAACCCTTCACTGACGCTACATAAGCAGCACGTCTACCTCTTTTGTAGCCGTATCTCGTGACCATTTTCACGTTCAGTAATAATTATTTATTTATTTTCTGGAACACATCAGTATATTCCCTTTTCTGTAGCACTTCTAGTTTCTCTGCTCACTCTGATATATTTTCTTACCTATGGTAATCTTTTCATAGCAATTTCGTACGGGTTTATTCCGTGAAACGCCAAATCGTGCTCAAATACTACTCTCTGCGCGGTCGAGACTCTCACTATTTATTCAGGAGCATTTAGAGAAGTACAGAAATAATACATTATGCTTTGACAGAATTGCATATCAGCTGCTGCCATTATGTTTCTGTACGTGTCCACCATTGTCAGAACCAAGAAAATTGGCTTAAAATTGTGCCTCACACTGGAATAAAACTCAGGACCTTCGAGTGAAAGGCAAGGGTGCTACCAACAGAGCCACAGAGATTACAGAAGACAGTAGCTCCAAGGTACTTACACAGTAAGTACCTAAGGCGTTACCGCCACTGAATCCATTTGACGGAAATCAACTACTCTCGCGACTTTTGTGGCTCTCTTGACACCGAGTGCACTTTCTCTCTCTCTCTCTCTCTCTCTCTCTCTCGGGAGTTCTGGCCTCGTTCCCGATGGAAGGTTGAAATATATTTCTATTTCTCGCATGATTGCGCTCTGATTTCCAAAACGAAATTTGCATAATCTGCTTCTAGGCTTGTGGTCGTCTAAGGTTTGTTGTCGTTTGACGGTGAAATTTGAAACCGGTGTATCGACAGCCTAGCTGTTCTCTCATTCTTTCTTCTTTTCTTGAGCCAGTTTACCGACAGCCTTTTCTTTCTTTCTTGCTATCTTTCTTTCTTTCTTTCTTTCTTTTTTACCTTTCTTCTTTTCTTGAGGCAGTATATCGACAGTCTTTTCTTTCCGTCTTCCTTGCTATCTTCCCTTCCTTCTTTCTTTCTTCCTTCTTTCTTTCTTTCTTGCTTTCTTTCTTTTTTTCTTGACCCAGTACATCGACAGTCTTTTCTTTCTGTCTCTTTTGCTCTTTCCTTCTTTCTTTTTCTCTTTCTTCTTTTCTTGAGCCAGTATATCGACAGCCTTTTTCTTTCTTTCTTTCTTGCTATCTTTCCTTCTTCCTTTCTTTCTTTTTATCTTTTTTCTTTTCTTGAGCCAGTATATCGACAGTCTTTTCTTTCTTTCTTTCTTTCTTGCTATTTGTTTTTATTGCTATCTTTCTTTCTTCCTTTCTTTCTTCTTTTCTTGAGCCAGTATATCGACAGCCTTTTCTTTCTTTCTTTCTGGCTATCTGTCGTTCTTTCTTTCTTTCTTTCTTTCTCTCTCTCTTTATTGCTCTGTCTTTCTTTTTTACTTTCTTTCTTTCTTTATTGCTATCTGTCTTTCTTGCTATCTTTCCTTCTTTCTTCTTTAATTAAACCAGCATTCTTTCATTCTTTCTTTCATCATTCTTTTTTCCTCCTCTTTCTCTCTTTCTGCTCCATAATGAAAAGGCATTTCATTATGAAATCTTCTCTCGTGAAATCATCATATTAATGGATGAAATAATGTGACAAGATTCTGCGTCTACGCGAAAATCAATTAAAGAACCTCGATATAATTAGAAAAAAAATCATTAGACTTATTTGACAGACTCTAGACCCCATCTTGACCGATTTGGCCGAGTGAGTCACTTGGTAGAATAACCGAGAAAAATATCGAGTAATGCAACTATTAATTTTCGGGGAAGAAGTAATATATGCAGGTATTTGGAAATGTCTCTTTTTAAAAAATTAACCTTAGTAAGCTGTATAAAAATTAAATTAATGATATAAATCATGTTTCAAGAAGTGTTAGTTGTGACTTTATTTAATCTCTGTACTGTTTTTATATCTATATATTCATAAGAAGATTAATCTTTTAATTATTCACATACTCTACTGCTCTTACTCCAAAAGGTCCAAATGTGTTGCCATCCTTTT
This sequence comes from Macrobrachium nipponense, assembly GCF_015104395.2. NCBI lineage: Eukaryota > Metazoa > Arthropoda > Malacostraca > Decapoda > Palaemonidae > Macrobrachium > Macrobrachium nipponense. Next base: position 18,374,243 of record NC_061090.1, on the reverse strand, counting down.
CATAATTATTCATTTACCTGTCTATTTCCATTATTCAATCTGTCTATTGAGAGAGAGAGAGAGAGAGAGAGAGAGAGAGAGAGAGAGAGAGAGAGAGAGAGAGAGAGAGAGAGAGAGAGATGTAATAAATCAGAAACAAAAAATCACAAAACGTTTTGAATTCTGAATTGCAAAATGAATTGAACTTTACACGATTTCAATTTTCATTCGAAAATTTTGGGGCGGTATTTGCCCGCTATTTTTTTCTTTACTTTTCTTTCCCCATAACAAGCAATAATTCCTTTGAAATATTTGGCAGATTTTCAGGCGGTTTACAAATATTTCATCTTTTCCTTATTTGAAATAGTGCAGGTTATATCCGTCATAAATCGTACTTAAAGAGAACATGACTTCTTTCTTTAAACATTCAAAATTACTGCGATAAATTTTTCATTAATGCTTTAAGACAAGCGACACAAAATCAGTGCAAAAAATGTCACGGATATAATCATTGTCAATTAGTTTTTCACTAAATAGAATAATTTTATTTCGTCTTTTTATGATTCAATGACAAATTCTCTATCTTCTTGACGATTTTTTTTTTTTTATACATCTCCCTATACATTTTTAGTTTCCCCACCTTTTTCCTTTTCAAGTTATTTTTACGTTCAAAGCCATCTCCATCACTCAGTCGCATCTCCTTTCAAAGACTTTTCCCCCCACTTTCATGCTTTAATATCCCAAAAGCACTCGACTGGAAGGGAAGGGTCTTTTACAGAACCTCTGATATATCCAGCAAATGAAAAATAGGAGCATATTTCGTCTGTTAGCATTTATATTGAAACCTGAATTCGAAAGATCTTGAGATACTCTCCAGCCTTTGTCTACTTTTGTCTCGGATTCCCAAAGTTTTTTGTTGCTCAAGGTCCAAGTTCCATATGATTCCAAAAAAGTCCGAGTGATTCCCAATAGCCTTTTTACATCGAAGTCAGGGAATCTCAGTCTTTTTACATTTAGGTCAGGGAATCCTATTCTGGAATTCCCTTTGATTCCAAAGTCTTTTTACACATAGGTTAGAGAATCTTTACCTGGAATTACGTCTGATTCCAAAGTCTTCTAATATCTATGTCAGGGGATCTCAGCCTGGAGTTCCCTCTGATTCCAGTCTTTTTACATTTAGGTCCAGGAAACTCAAGATTTGACATTTCCCTTCGTGAACAAGCCCAAAAAGTATCATTTGCAGAGTCATTTCCTTAGTGTACATGTGAGATCATACAGTTTAGCAGGTTTCCACGAAAAGGTACGGTGAGTTTTTTATTTTTTTATTTCTTTAAATTACTATATTAATTTGTTTACCGTTCTGGATGTTTTTGCTTCTTTTAGACTGACGAGCTTTACCTAACATTACCTATCTTGACAAGAAGAAGAAGAAGAAGAAGAAGAAGAAGAAGAAAAACCCAAAACCAAAACCCATAATCATGTTGGAAACCATCAGTTTGCTAATATTTGGTAGACCGTTATGAAGCTATATTAAAGCTATATCTTCACATCTCTCTCTCTCTCTCTCTCTCTCTCTCTCTCTCTCTCACTTAATCTCGCGCTCCCCAGTCGAACCGTAACCGATTTATTCACTTAACAGGAGATGGAGGAGAATTGAACTGGAGGATTGGAACAGATTTATCGGAATATTTTTTTTTATCTTCCAGAATTTCGTTCTGTTGATGGATTTCGAAACGATGGATTAACCTGGGATTTCTGAGCCGGGGAGAAAAAGAAGAATATTTTTAAGGAAGTCTCTCGTCTGGCTGGGAAAGTAAGTTGAGATGAAATTTATGTGGAATTTTCGGTGAGTTTATTTTCTGGTTGTGTTCGTGTCAGTCAGTTTCCCCCTAAGGTATTTCAGATGAAGTGGAAGTGTTCTTTTGCTTTGTTTGTTTTTTTTCATGATTTTTTATTCATTTATCCATTTTAGTTTTCTGTTCGTCCGCACTTTTTCTCTCTGCCCTCAGATCTTAAAAACTACTGAGGCTAGAGGGCTGCAAATTGGTATGTTGATCATCCACCCTCCAATCATCAAACATACCAAATTGCAGCCCTCTAGCCACAATGATTTTTATCTTATTTAGGGTTAAAGTTAACCATGATTGTGCGTCTGGCACCGTTATAGGTGCCAACAACACAGGTCACACTGGGCTGTGACCGAAGGTTTCATGAATCGCGGCTGAGAGTTTCATGGACCATGGCTGAGAGCTTCATACAGCATTATACGCTGTACAGAAAACTCGATTTCCTCGGCGCATTTCTTACTTGTTTTATTTTCAATTTATTTCAGCAAGTTTTTCTCTAAAAGTATTTCAGCTCAGGCACAATTTTTGCTTTTGTTTTAATCGTCATATTTTTCCTGTGATTCGTTTGAGCAAATATTCCTCCCTCGAGAAATTCCTTGAGTAAAATCTTTCTTTTCCTGTTGTCATGATTATTTCTCTCAAAATATTTCAACAGTTGTGAAACTTGTTTTTTCTTTAAGTTTTCCATTTTACTTTTTCTCCATGCAACAAACCTTCATTAGACACTTTATGGTATTTAGAGAAGAGTAAAATATGTGATGCGTGAAAAACATTATTAGGAACCTGTAAGTAACCAAACTGTATAAGGAACCTATAGTAGATAAGCAAAGTGAATAAGTTACGAAAAATTTAAGAAACGAAAAAGTAGATAGACAGACATATATACAGAACGGAGGAGAGGAACAGCAGAGAGAAAAAGATTGTGAAAAAAAAGAACCACAACAAAATAGAGAGAAAAGAAGAAGCACAACAAACCGGGCAGCTGAACAGATGTCAAAGTTTTCTTATAACCTTCCAGCCCCAAAAGCAGCTTAGCGAAGTTCAGAGTGGGAAAGAATCGGTCTTCGAATTTTCGTTCAATTCAGCAGATAAAATTCCTCCCCCCGTTCCATTTCTATTTCCTCTTCTACCAATTAGAAACTCTTGAACCCAATAAGAAACAGTTTGGACTTTTCTGAAATACGGGTGAGTTTCCGACCCAATATTTTGTAAAATCTTGGGGGGAAATGTGGCAGGAGATTTGATCTATTTGCGATGGAGATATCGGACCTATTGGCGTACCCAGGTGGAATTTACATATAGAGCAGTGGTTCTCAACTTTTTTCGGCCCGTGCACCCTGTCAGAATGTCATACCCTTCTCCTCCCACCCCCCTTCCAAAATTGTCTACCTCGAAAGGTATACTCTAAATAATATGCGACAAAATACTAACAAAACACACAAGCTAGGTGGGAGAAAGCCCAGCGGGACCTCTCAGTAGTGCGTACCGACGCACACTGTTTCGTGTAATCCTAGAGGCAGTTTGAGCCTGCCAATCTGTGGTCATAATTCCTCCCCTAAAACTATGAAATTTCCCCCTTAGTGGGGAGTTCCCCCATGGTTGAGAATCGCTGATATAGAGGACCTTCTGTCGTCAGTCCTTTTCCACTTAAAATCCTGCCTTTCACTGTCTTGGCAGAGTTAATGATGTTAATTCTGCAGTCTGCTCTTTCACCGAGGAATACCGAGTGTTCTCTCCCATCTTTGAATATACCCTGGTCAGCCACTCTTCTGCTGAGTTGTCTGGATGAATCAGAAGTTTAAATTAGACCTCTTATACCCTTTTAACACCTTCCCACACTTACGGTTCGTCCTACCCAGGGTCCATGCTGACTGGCATCAGGATTAATACAGTGCAGGGTTAGACCGTCCCGTCGTTATTTGCGTTATATTATTTGGTGACGCATTGGTAGGTGGCCATAAAAGAAAACCAAGAAAACAAGTAAATTAAGGGTCACTATTGTAATTGTTTGCCCACACCCATTCTTTATCTCTTTCACGACCTTGTGTGAGAGAGGTCCCCCTAATCTTTCAGGTACTGAAGATAGTTTCCTTGTTCTTCACTCCGGTGGGGTCAATACTGACTGATGAATTTTTTTACCTGAATCTCAGTTACATCAGCCACGTGACATCATGCGCGAGATTGTCCTATTTTGGTCAGAAACGGTCTAACCCTGTGCTCTATTAATCCTGGCTGGCTTGAGGCCAGTTTCATCTAAAATCAAGTCCCCTAGCTGCAACCACTTTCGTTCCTTTTACTGTACCTTCTTTCATACTCTCTTTCTTCATCTTACTTTCCACCCTCTCCTAATACTTGATTCATAGTGCAACTGCTTTGAGGTTTTCCTCCTGTTACACCTTTCAAACCTTTTGCTGTCAATTTCCAGGTCAGCTCTGTATGGCCTTAGTTGCCCCAGGCCTTGGCCTTGGCTTATGCCTTAAAACCCATCAATCAATCAATCAATCTCAAATCAACCATCGACCAAGGGTAGCCATTCAGTCATACTATTCTAATGTATCGCAAGATTTCAAGTTTACCTATAACCTATGTAATACGAAAACTCTGTAATGTTTGTGTGTTTGAATGCACACTGGAAATCCCGGAGGCTTCTGGGCCTCCATCCACCTCTCCCTTCCCCTCCTCCATCCCCTTCCCCATTCCCTTCCTTTCCAAACCATCCCTCCACCCCAACCCCCGCCACCCCAAACCCCAAAACTGGTGCTGCCGCTGCCCGCAGACTTGGTAACTAATATTTTTTTTTTTTTTTTTTTTTTTTTTGCCAGAGAGTTCCAGATCGTACATTTAATCATTTCCTTTTGATTTCTCGTACTTAAAAGAAACATACGAGCACCTTCACTAAATAATATATTTTCCTATAGTAGATTCATATCAACCGTGCATTTGATGCCTAGGCCCGTCCCTTACGACGCTCCTGATTGGCTGTTGATAAGCCAATTGCAGGGCTGGAAACTCTCAGTCTCTTGAGAGAGTTCATATGGGTAGGATGTATGTTCCACCTCTCCTGAAGGATACGTTTGAAAGACATATCCCTCAGGAGAGGTGGAACATACATCCTGCCTATGTGAACTCTCGAGAGAGCCTGAGAGTTTCCAGCCCTGCGATTGGCTTATCAACAGCCAATCAGGAGTGTCGATCTACTATAGCAACACAGGATATTAAACGCTGCATCCAAGTTATTTAGCAACTGCTGTGAGCATACTATAGTGCTCACTATTTGTCGGTAGATTGTGTGAATTAATATGGAAACATTGAAATTTTTTTTTCCATCTTTTAATATTCAACTTGTTATGAGTATTTGCAAAAAGCATGTGTAATATTACTTCGCATCCTGTACTTTACTTAACATAGTGTCAGGACGAGTAACGCGGCTGGAACTTTGGCCAAACGCAGAAAAATTTTCTTACATCTCCTTTGAATTCTTTTGTCTTATAAAGTATCCGTGCTATCATTGAAAATGCTGTTCTTTTCTGCGACTAAAAACCCTGTCTAGAATTCAGTGCTTTAAATAAACATGTCAATGAAAGCGACACCACGTGTTACTTCCTCTCTAAGGTAAATGATCAACTGTCATTCAGGGTTTTCCTAGGCAGCGCCGGATTGGTCAGCTAGTGCTTATTAAGACACAGTTCAACTGGCAAACGTTGTCTGTAAATATTTTTGAGTCGCTTATTGATTAAAGAATTGATATGACTCGTTATTATTATCTCCTCTTAATTTCACAGAATCTTGTCTTTTATACGTGAGTGTGTGTCAGTTTATAAATATTTGAAATGAAATATCATTTCGTTTAGGCCTGAAATGTTCAAACTTCACAGTAAGGAGGAGTCGACTCGAGCTGTCGAATAAAACTTTTAAAAATGAGAGAGGGAAACAATGCTCGCGTCAGTCATGTGCAGAAGACAATCGAGTCCTCTTCGATCCCTGTCAGTCTCGGAGAGTTGAAAGGAGAAGGGTGAATACCAGCGGAAAGGTCGAGACAGAGAATCTTGATAATTTTAAATGCCTTTTCATCTTGGAGGTGGATGAATCTGTGATGTATTTGAATAAATATTTAGTAACGTTCTCATTTATAAAAAAAAAATTATATTCTCAGCTTTGAAAAAAGACCTAAGGAAGAAGAAAAAATCAAAATTATGTATTTGTAAACACCTATGAAAAAAATTAGAATACACAATAATTAAAAAATCTACTAATGTTTGTTATTTTCAACTTTCGAGAACATACGCGGGAAAATTTTTAGTTTTTCAGTATGTCAAATTTTCAGAAAGAAGTTCAACAATTTTATCAGTTACAGATCGGGTAGATTATGCCAATGTTTCTAAGATCTGTGACTTTTTGCCTCGAGAACAGATACCTTAGTTCATTTCAGCGTAACGGGAACTTGACATATTGAACAAGTAAAAAAATTATTTGTCAAACCAGAGATTTCGTATTTGGTTTGTTTTAAATGCTTGAATTTTACCATGACATCAGAACGAACAGGTTGGGGGATTAAAGTGCCAATGAATACTGTAGATTATGAAAGTCTTCTTTGGGAAGCACAACTCATGTTAATTTAAATGTAGAAATTACGAGTGGGGAAATGGACTTGGGAATGCAGTGTGCATTCGCATATTTTCAATAAGAATGCGAATTATTTGCGGAGTGAAAGGGGACTTTCTATAGAATGGAAAACTATTTTGAGGATTCGGGCCTCTGCAGAAAATGACGGTGCTTAGTTTAGATTTAATCAGTCATATTCTAGCTTGGACCTCTGTTCAAGGGAATAAGGCTTCCAATGTGGACCTCTGAACTCGGGACAACTTACCGAGATGCAGTAGGTATGAATGAGTTGAATATAAAATTTAGGCCAAAGGCCAAGCACTGGGACCTATGAGATCATTCAGCGCTGAAATGGAAATTGACAGCTAAAGGTTGGAAAGGTGTAACAGGAGGAAAACCTCAAAGCAGTTGCAAGTATTAGGAGAAGGGGAAAAGTAAGATGAAGAAAGAGAATATGAAAGAAGGTACCAGGTAAAACAAGAAACGAAAAAGTTTGGTTTGCAGCAACAGGGGCCGAAGGCACGCTGCCAAAGGAACCTTAAGATGATGCCTAAACAGTGCACCGGCATGAGAGTCCATTGACGGCACGCTAACCCCCTACGGGCAGATGGTGTGGAGTCGAAATGGAATGGAATTTGCGTTGCGTTGGGAATTCATTTCTGATAACCAAACTGAACACTTCACCTCCCCGGAATGGGAATGGGAATTGTTCGAAATGGTGAAGGACCTTTCCAAAAGAATGAAATTCATTTTCAGAATAAACTTAGCATTCGCATTTGCCAGCCTTTAAGACGCAGGCGAAGAACTGTTCAGTCCCCATTTATTTTTTCATTATCTTTTTCTACGGCAAGAGAATTTTCTTGCATTTCACGAATATGAAAATATCGCTTGAAGTGCCCTTTTGAACAGTGGAGTGGCCAAGGAAATGATGGCTTCCAGCCGTTTGAAAAATACCAGAATTCCCTCAGTGAAAATGAGTACATAACTTGCAATAGGTCTATTTGTTCACTTTTAAAGCTTAGCCTATGTGCATATGTGTACATAAGCATATTATGCCTAGGTAGTCATATGAAGCCATTTTTATATTCTGTAGTGGCTGCGTTTCTAGTCTGCGGATGATTTAATCTATTTTGTTCAACTCCACTCTTGAGTGTGTAGTTCTAGAAGGTATCGGTCACCTTCCAGTTTTAAGCAAACATTTCTGGGTGAAGTTGCTGCCCCTCTGGCCCTATTGAGCATGGCTATGACCAACTGCTGTCAGCTAAAGAGAAGTAAACTCACTTACTTTCCCCCAACCACCTTAGAATCCATCTCAGGTCTCAATGGTTGGTGAGGCGAGGCTGGAACCACCGAGCCATGGGAACCATATTTACACATGCAATACTATATATTATATATTATATTATATATATATATATATATATATATATACTATATTAATAATCTTATATATATATATATTTAAATATATACGATATATATATATATATATATTTATAATATTTGATATATATTTACATATATGTATATATATATATATATATATATAGTATATATATATTATTAAATATATACATATATATATATATTATATATATATATATATATATATCTATCTATATATATTACATATATACTATATATATATATATATATATATATACTATCATATATATTTTATATATATATATATATAAATATATATATAGTAGATATATATATACATATATAATTTATTATAATAGATATATATATATATATAGATATATATATATATAATAAATATATATGTATATATTATATATATATAGGGATTCATATATATATATATATATATATATATATATATATATATATATATATACGTATATATATATCATATATATATACTATATATATATATAGTATATATATATATATGATATATATATATATATAATATATATTTTATAGTATATATATATATATATATATATATATATTTATATATATATATCTATATATATATATTTATATATATATAGTATATATATATATATAAGTAATAGATATAGATATATATATATATAATATACATATATATATATATATATCATATATATATATATAATTATATATAGATATATATATTATATTATATATATATTATATATTATATATTATAGATATATATAGATACAGATATATATATTATATATGTAAATATTTTATATATAGATATATATATATAATATGTATATATATCGTTATCTATATTATATGTATATATATGTATATTATATTATTATATATCTATATAGTATATATTTATATATCTTATATATAATATATATTATATATATATATATATATTTCTATATATATATCATATATATATATATTAATATATATTATATATATATATATTCTATATATATATATATATATATAATATAATATATATATATAATATTATATGTATATAGCTACATATATATATATATTATATATATATATATTTATATATATATATATGTATATATATATATATATATATATATATAGATAGATAGTATATCTATAGATATATGATTATATATTATACTATTAGGATAATATATCTATATTAATAGGATATGATATAGTTATAGAGATATATATATATATATATATATAGTGTATATATGTATATATTATATATATTATATATATAGGATATATAGATATATATAGTATATATGTATATACTATATATATATACATATAAATAACTATATATATATATATATATATATATATATTTATAATATAGGATAAAAAATAGAGGCGTGTGTATCTACAGAACAACAAACGAAGATCAATCTAGGTACAGAAGTGACCGAGATTACAGGGAAACAGTATTAAACGTAAATAGATGCTCCTTTGTCGCCACTACAATAAGACACATCATAAACACTAGTGGCAACATCACACACACACAAGACAAACAGGTTGAATACATGTCAGCGACTGAGGATCCATGAGGGCTCATCCACACATACAATAGAAAGTATCATAAACACATTTCGAAACATATCTCACACACATCACAAACACATTGAATACATGTCAATGACTGAAGCTCCAAGAGAGCGCATCTACACATATAATAAACATGTCATAAACATACGTCGAAACATGTTGCACACATCACAGGTTAAATACAAGTCAGTGACTTACTGGTAGGCCTAATCAGTGCTTCATACAACTATCTTGCGTTTACCAAAGATTTGTTCCCCACTTACAGTAGTTTACCTGTTTTCAACTTGTTTCTGATATTTATGCGACAAGTTTTAGACGAGTGTTTATGACATTCTTAACCGTAATGGGGACACATCGTTACGGGCATTAGCGGTATTGTGAAGAGAAGAGTATTTTCTAGAATCATTTCAGTAAATGAGTAGTTATCGTACTATTTGGCTCGTTGTGTGTAGGTATAGATGCCTTCTCAAACTTTCCAGTAGAAAAGTTTTATTTTTTGTTTGTTTGTTTGTATGGTGTTTTTACGTTGCTTGGAACCAGCGTTTGGTTATTCAGCAACGGGACCAACGGCTTTACGTGACTTCAGAACCACGTCGATGCACAGTCTGCACTTCATCTATCACCAAAAATAACACTCTCCCTCCTCAATGGAATGCCCCTTGAAATTATTTTGAATAATAAAAAGAATATATCCTGACTTTTCAAGAATTAACACTTACTGTTCCTGACCAAACATCACATCTTTTAATGATGCAGTTATCATTCTCCCGTGTTTTGGAAATCCATCAATTATTCCTTTCACACAAATAATTTTTTATATCTCAAGCAAAATCATATAATTTAACTTAAAAGTATAATTAAACATCATATTCGATGCTGTTTCAATTACGTATATGTTTCAAAAGGTCTCTCATTCCTTAAAAAGAACATTTGCTCTATAAGGTCCAAGATTGACTCTGAAAGGAATATAAAAGCTTATTCAAATGCAATTACCTTCATCTAATAACTGAAACAGTATTTATCGTGTTATGCCATAACAGTAGATTATATCATACATATAAATATATATATATATATATATATATATAATATATATATATATATATATATATATATTTATATGTATGATATAATCTTACTGTAATGGCAGTTAGACTTAATCATACCATATAAATATAAATATAAATATTATATAATATATATATATATATATATATATATATAATATATATATATTATATATACATCAAGCTACAATGGTCCTTTAATATCTAATTCGCTCTTAAACCTCTGGTATAAACTTTATGCCTTACTCGCGGGTGGTGGGGTTGGTAAAGTAAAAGCTTCACTGACGGTTCCATAGATTTTGAAATGTTCCTTCTTGGGTTCGTGAAAAAAATCCCCCGTTCGGTTAAGCAAATATATGAAAATTATATTAACTTTCGGGCGGTAGAGCGAATTAGATATTTAAAGGAAATGTAGCTCGATGTACGTATATGAATCCACGGTAATGTGAAACTGGGGACTTATATATATATATTATATAATATATTATATTATTAATATATATATTATTTTATATATTCTATTATATATATATATGTGTGTGTGTGTGTGCGTGTGGTTGGTGTGGTGGGTGTAATGATATAATCTAACTGTTATGGCTATAACACGATAAATACTGTTTCAGTTATTAGATCAAGGTAATTGCATTTGAATAAGCTTTTAATATTCCTTTCAGAACGTCAATTTGGACATTTGGACCTTTAGAGCAAATGATTCCTTTTTTAAAGGAAATGAGGGGCCTTTTTTGAAACATTAATACGTAATTTGAAACAGCATCGAATATGATGTTTAATTATACTTTGTAAGTTAAATGATATGATTTGCATTGAGATATAAAACATTATATCAGGCGAACAGTAAGTGTTCAATTCTTGAAAAGTCAGGGAAATATTTCTTTTATTATTGGCCGCAATAACTCAAAGGGGCAAATTTTCATTGAGGAAAATGGAATGTAAATATATAGTAATATTAATATAGTTATATTATATAATATAATATATATATATATTAATATAATCAATATATATATTATATATATATAATTATGAATGCCAACATGTTTATGTTCCAGCAAAAGAAACTGAAACGCAATAGAGCAAATTCCAACCCAAAACTTGTTGATAAACATATGACTTTATCTATCTTGAAAAAGAATATCTCGTGGGTGTAAAGACATCACTAAGCATCCAAAGGGCACCAAAGGGGTGGGTGTAACGAAGGGCTTCCCTGAAACAGGCGGTGGTTCTGCCCATGGACATAGTAACTAAATAAACTCTATGCACGTATCATCCCTCCATTTTGAATATTAGGACTTACTCTCTGGGAAAAGGATACTGCGGGGGTTTTTGTTTTTGTTTGATTTGTTCTGTTTGTTTTTTTTATTTGGGGTGTTTTCACTCTACGTTGACCATGGAAACCAGTGGTGTTTCATCAATGGGCGGAACCAACGGCTTTATGTGGCTTCCTGAACCAACGTCGAGAGTGACCTTCTATCACCAGAAATAACGCATCTCCTCAACTCCTCAATGGAAATTGGTAGCCAGAAATCGTAACTTGCTGACAAACCGAGGTGGGAACACCAACACCACATACCGAAACCACGCCACTGAGGTGCTTAAGGAATACTGTGGCGAGGTAATGAACATAACTGGCACTAAAGCCGGTCGGGTTGGGTGGGAAGGGGGGTGACCATGTGAAAAAATGCCAGAACTATTAGGTGGTCCCCTAATGCCATAGTTTTCAAAAGATGCTTGAGATGAATATTTATACCTCCCAATAACCTTACCTTGTTAAAAAAGACAGCTTATTAATGTCTAATATCCAGAGTTCTTTTGAGGTTTGCTGAGATGAATAGTAACACTCCGAATGCTTCTATGTCCAAGTTCAGCCCAGATAAGAATGGTGGGGTGAGAAGGGATGAAAATATAAAAATGATTAAAAATAAATGGCTTGGCAATTTTTGTAATTTAAAGCAATTATTCTTAAACGGGAAGGGAAGAGAGTGAAGAAGAGGTGTTGTGAGATAGAGAGAGAGAGCGAGAGTTAGAAGGGGGCTGTTAGGGGGGAGGATTAGAAGGAAGGAAACAGTGGAGGGAAAGTTTTGATAAGAAAAGACGAAGAGAGAGAGAGAGAGGAAGGAGGATGGTCTTCTTTTTCGTATTCCTAGTTAACCTTCTATTGTACTTTCTTTCAAATGAAACAACAATAGTTCTTTTTGGAAAGATTGAAAATTCAAAGTCATCCCGCGGCTCCTGGCGGG
>NC_061090.1:18344095-18360990 GCF_015104395.2 Macrobrachium nipponense | reverse complement strand
AAGAAAATCTTGGTCTATCATAGAATAAGTGTTTGCCTTCAACATTTTTTATTATTATTATTATTATCATTATTATAGTTCACTGCATCGGCAAAGCTTGAGAGATTTGTAGCCCACGCAGACAACTACACAACCAAGGGAATTCTCAAAGGGCTCCCCTACTCCACCTCGGGAACCATGGAGTAAGTGACAATGTCCTTTGGTCAGGTATAAAAAGGATCCTTTATTCCCATAGGATTCCAGTTTTCTTTGTAAAACTTCCCATCTGAAGCAAATTTTAACCCGACCAGTAATTTTCATTTACACAAAAATACAATGTACATTTTAGTGTCAATATATTTCATTCCAGCTGGTTTCCCTTACTTTACGAAATGTTGCTCCATTTGAAGGAATAAGACAGGCTCTTGTTGCTTATTCTTTCTGTAGAGAAATGGGTTGATGACTAAAGATTAATTGGTATCTGCAAATAGGCTATGATAAAAGCGCGTCCACACTATCATAGTAAAACATGTCATAAACAAACATCGACAATTCATCCCATATGCATCGCAAACAGGTTGCAAACAAATTCGTCCTTCACCACAGGTGAAAAACGAATCTTGGAAAATGCTTGATAATTAATCGTATGAAGTACTTAAATGGAGGGAGGTGACAGACAATCCTCTTATCACTGTGACCCTTGGCGGTCACTTCCCTTAATCATCCATACAAGAGGAGATGCCAGCGCCGCTCAAAAAAATCTGCCAAATCTACCAAAGTGTTACCCTTTTTCCTGAAAAGTTTGAACGATTTTAAGAAAATATGGCAGCCGTGCTAATCGCTCTCTAGTCTCAACCTTTTGCAGCCAGTCTAGTCAGGACTACCAATAAGGAGTTGACTTGTACTCCATGTGTCTGTGATGCGTGTGCATTAAGTTATCGGCGCGGGTTTAAGACATGTTTTTACTGAATGTGGACGCACTCTAAGGTAGAAGAGTAATGCATTTTCCCCTTTTTTTCATTCGTTTGCTAATCTCTCTATTATGTTCTCGTCAATAGATTTGCCGCCAATAATCTGGAGGCTGTTGTTTCGCTGAGAATCGCAAGATTTACGTTCACGCCGTTTCAAATCTGTCTTGCGGAACAGTCGCTCAGGGTTGACCTTACTGGAGAGAGCTTCGAGGTGAGAGTTGAAAATTTGCTGTATAGAATTAATTCTCTCTGATGGACCAAATGAGTGTGGGGGGGGGGGGGGGTTTGAGGGGGGTTTGATTTAGTTGGCATAATCGAGGTCGGAGACAATTAATCGATAAAATAATTGATAAACAAGAACAAGGTTCAACATTCAACGTACGTTTAATCGAGTTTTTATCGATGCAGCTAAAGATTCTAGGTACGAATGTTCAAGGCGAATCATAGTTTCGTATCACGGTGGGTGAATAGTTTGAGTCAAGTTGACCACAAAAAACGCTTTAGTTCACTAAGTACTTATGCGTTTATGATGCATTTTTATTTGCATCTATAAAACTACCTGTCCAGCGAAATTTCTTAAAGGAAGTGGTTATGTAGTCATAATTTTGGTCCCAAGCCATAGCCATTTCCTCTCCTGACATGTCTGGCAGACACAAGAAAGACATGCTAACTATTCTCTCCTGTCCTTGGCTCCCATCCTCTGCTTATTGTTTCCTTTGCAAGTTGGATCTGGGGACTGGACAAGATCATTTACATCCCCTGAGAAGGAGTCCTTCAAGCCCTTGTGTGTGTGTGCGTGTATGAGAGAGAGAGAGAGAGAGAGAGAGGTGATTAACATTTGCTTCCTTCCTCATTATACAAATACACATACACTCGTGTATGTGTTATATTACATATATAAATATATATATATATATTATATATATATATATATATATATATATATATATATTATATATATATACATATATATATATATATATATATATATATATTAATATATATATATATATATATTATTAATTATACATACCTATATACATGGAAATATATATCGATATTTCAATCTCACTAAATGTCGATTTCTAAAAACCCCATCTTCAAGGGGAAAAATATTAGAAATAATTGTGATTCAGAAAAATTAGCATCGATAACAATAAAAGTAGAGTTCAGCTGAACCCGGTAAACATAGACGCCAAAAAAAAGTTTGAGGTTGTTTTAGTTTAACTTTCTTCTAATCCCTATATATCAGTTATCTACTTCACTTATGCCCTATTTTCATTAAAATTCCCTCCTCAGGCAAACTTTGAAAACGCAGATGAGCTGAATGCCGAAATGAATGCACACGGGGCTGAACTAGTGGCAGAACTACAAGAAAAGATAAGGGCACATGGCGATGACGTCATCAATTGGGTCAACTTCATATTTTGCGATCGCCTGTAAACCACAATGGTTTTGCTTCCTGCTCGGACAAAGGCCACGCCCACATGGAGGCATGGGTGCCAAATGTTTCTAGACATTTAATTTGCCTATAAATTTAATGTGTTTCTCCACGAAAACTTAATAAAAATGGATATAAGGAAGCTCAAAATACTGTATACTTGATACACGATACGAATTTTGCTTATCCTATTACAAATTTATCTGTGAAAAAAAGATATTAAATAAGAAAATTACAAATTTTGATTCTGCAAGGCTCATTTTGTAGACAAAATAATTTTTCTTTGTTATTCTGTAAAGTAAATAAATTCATTTGTATAGAATGGGATCATTATAATTCATGCACTTTCATTTCAAGCTACCTTTAGCGCCTGGTTATATCGGATGGTACAGCACTTGTAAAAACGTTGTATACTACCCAGAGATCCTCAAGGAACCCGAAAATAAGATTCAACTGTTTACAAACAAGTACCAAAAAGAATGAAGTCTTTTAGGTAAAAACTAATATAATATCCTAAGCCATTTAAAAATACAAAAAAACATTATGACAAAAAACTCACTTAACAGTTGATGATGTTTGAGGAATTTTTGAAAGCTTTGTCTGGCAATGATCCAGCTCTTGATTGGTAACTTAGATCCTTTTACCTCTTGACTTCTTTAAAGGTAATTCCATATTAGCATCCATCTTGGTTAGATATGCCAAAGAAATGTGGGCTCAAGGGAAACCAGATAAACCACATTATAACTGGCTGAGACCTACACTACAGCAGGAGCAGTGTTTGTGTGGTCTCAGATAAAATAAAAATTAGTTGTTCAGTGTACGGGCTACAAAGTACTTCCTGCGTATATATATGCTGTGGTGCTTCTATTGGAAGCAATCACCTACTGTTAAATAAGGAATGGTCCATTCTCTATTTAACAGAAGGTGATTGCTTCCAATAAAAGCCTCACAGCATAATATGTAACCCTTACACTGAACAACCAGTCCTTTTTTTATCTTTCTTTCTGTTTTTATTTATTTATTTATTCATTTATTTTTTTAATCTGAGACCACACTAACACAGTAACCAACAAGAGGTCATCAGATGGAACCAGAATAGAATAGCCTTTGGTTTTCGGCCGGTTCTTCCTGACCCTCAGACGGTGGCCCATCTGCGTGGTTGAGTGTCTTGAACATTTCAACAATCAAAATGACGGCTTAACGCCTTCATTTCCTCACACACATTTTGGATATGCTTTACCCTGCAATCCTCGTATCCGGATGAGAAACACAAGAAGAAGAAGCTATCCTACACGGGGGCTCGAATCCCACAGGGGAAGAAGTGTTTTCATTTACGCAGTCTTCCATTTTGAGGCTCTTCGTGAAAGGCATATCAAAACAGTAAGAGGAAATCGAGAAGTGGTCATTATGGCAGTCAAAAGTAGTTTTCAGTTAATGTGAATCATATGTTACATATACATATATGTTCGTGTGTGTACGAGGGAGCGGTTTCTCTGATGAAACTCGAGCTAACATTCGTAACGAGAATGAAGTCTTATTTGATTAGTGAGATCTACATATTAGATTGTTTGTTTTTTTGTTTGTATGGTGTTTTTAAGTTGCATGGAACCAGTGGTTATTCAGCAACGGGACCAACGGCTTTACGTGACTTCCGAACCACGTCGAGAGTGAACTTCTCTCACCAGAAATACACATCTCTCACTCCTCAATGGAATGGCCGAGAATCGAACCAGCAACCACCGAGGTGAGAAGCAAACACCAAACCAACCACGCCACTGAGGCGCTCTTTACATATTAGATTACGTGAGAAATCAGCCATGGCAAAAAAATAAAAAACCTCATTTTCCCTAGGGATTAGTGTTTGAGAATTTATTTACTGCACAGCTGTCATCGATAACTATCAAAACTGGAGAGATGAGAATGTCTTGATTTTTTACCCCGTTGTTACTTTTGCGCTGGTTATTCTCATACAGTGAGTGTTTGTCCTTGATACGTTTCATACCAGCTATTTGTTCTCCTGGAGTTTTATATTTTTACTTCACGCATGTGTTAAGAGGTTGTTTACATTTTGTGAGTTGACGTTGGTTAGTGTGAGAGGAGCGGTAACCTTCGTTTGTATTTGTACGACTGATGCCGTGAACATTTGTAATAGCTACATTTGCATAAGTTATCATTAACAGACACAAACCAAAGAAACACGAGAGGCTGACCAGGGGAGTGGTCCATTTTGGAGTGTTAGCTACCAAGCAAAGATATGAAAAGGACTGACAAGGTAGCCTAAGCGTGATCCTAATGGAAGTTCGTCAAAAAAAAAAAAAAAAAAAAAAAAAAAAAAAAAAAAAAAAAAACGGCCTCCGGCAGTTCGTAAAATCAGCGTTCACGGGAAACGATGTAAATATAACAAGTGATACAAACTGCAGCACTATGAGCAGCATTACAATAAGAGTACATCGTTCGACAAACTGCGTGTCCTTTCTGTTTTGATACTAACCTAACGTAGAAGTGAAGTTAATTTCAAATTACTAGACCCAAGAATTGTTGTAAGAAATGTTGTGATGTGCAAGGATTGTCAAAATGCAACTCTGGATGACAGTGCTTTGAATCAAATGTGCCAGTAACCTCATTGGTTTTATATATGAACGATGCTGTTGGGTACGGGCTACAGTGGGTTATCAAAAATAGGCTAATTGAATGCTTTGAGTTTGGGAAAATTTAATGACAAAACATGAGATATGCATGTCATAATTTGCAGTTGAAAAAAAAATGAGAAGTTTAATTACGGATACAAAGACAAAAATTGGCCAAGTCTTATGAAGGTCTTTTATAATTGAACCTAGAAGTGGTTTACTACACCTACCACTGGATATCTTATTTGATTCGTCATGGCATAAAACTGGACATGTGTCACAGTTTGGTTTTGGTGCTACTCTTGTGAAGTTAATCTATTCACTCACCAGTGTGGAGATACTCTTCTAAGCAAGAGAATGCTACTAAGCTGTTGCTTGACTCTGCTGCTGTAGTGCAGGTCTCAGCCAGTTATAATGTGGTTTATCTGGTTTCCCTTGAGCCCACATTTCTTTGGCATATCTAACCAAGATGGATGCTAATATGGACTTACCTTTCAAGAAGTCAAGAGGTAAAAGGATCTAAGTTACCAATCAGGAGCTGGATCATTGCCAGACAAATCTTCAAAAATTCCTCAAACATCAACAACTAAGTGAGTTTTTGTCATAAAGTTTTTATTTTATTTTTTGAATGTTTTCTCTTGACGTTTTTACAGGTGCTGTACCATCCGATATAACCAGGCACTAGAGTTAGCTTGAAATGAAAGTGCATGAATTATAATGATCCCATTCTATACAAATGAATTTATTTACTTTTCAGAATAACAAAAGAAAAAATTATTTTGTTTAAAAAATGAGCTTTACGGAATCAAAATTTGTACTTTCCTTATTTAATTTCATTTTTTTTTTAATTTCAAAGATAAAGTTTGTTATAGGATAAGCAAAATTCGTATCAAGTATACAGTATATTGAGCTTCCTTATATCCATTTTATTAAGTTTTCGTGGGAAAATCATTGAATTTATGGGCAAATTAAATGTCTAGAAACATTTGGCACCCATGCCTCCAAGTGGGCGTGGCCTTTGTCCGAAGCAGGAAGCAAAACCATTGTGGTTTACACGCGATCGCAAAATATGAAGTTGACCCAGTTGATGACGTCATCGGCATCGGTTCTTTTCTTCTTCTTTTAACTTAGTTTTTCATCATATACATATACACACATATGATGTGTTAGTGAAAATACCATATTTGCATAGTCATAATGACCGCTTAACTTGTGCGTAACTCAGCCGCAATGAAGATCCCTTTTCTACCATTAGCAAAGTAAATCAAAAATCTCAATGAAAACCAAGTTGAAAGAAGTAGAAAGAAGCCCTTTATTAGCGCCTCTTATACTTGTTCGTTGTTGTCAATCACGATCTACTTTATGAGCATATATATAAATATATGTATATATTCATATACACATATATATATGTATATGTGTTATATATTTAAATTGCACTTTTTGTTGCCCTATAGTTGATAGGACCTTCAGTAATGAAATAGGTTTTGAAATGAACACGGGGAAAAACAAAAGGAGGGGAAACTGAATTACCATTGCATTAACTGATACCTCTATGGTGGCTGTTGGCCCCTTTTCAGCAAAATTTTGTCCTTCCTACTTTGCTTTTTTTTTCCCGCCTTTTCTGCTAAAACTTTATGGTTTTTGCACAGTAGCAGTCCTTCTCCTGTTATAGTTATAGTCCATACCTTATGCCCTTCAAAGTTGTATCTGTGATAGACTGCCTCAAGATTATCATTAAACTTCCCAATGTTGTAGGCATTAAAACTTATGGCTCTGGATAAGCTGGTCGGCTCTGGTGCGCGAAGGGAAATTTTGGAATGTCTCTAAAAGTTCCAGTAACCAATCTTTACTTGCCTGCTTAAATGTGTCCCAGTTGAGGGATACACAATATGGCAAGCCACTTGCATACTCGTATGCAAGACTTCTAATACTTTTAGATATTACACCATAATATATTGTACTAGAGGGAATAACATATTCTTTTAGTTTTATTTCCACTTCATCAGAAAACACTTTCCTTGGTTTTGCATACCCCTCTAATTTTATACAAGACGCTGATGCATCTTGCTCTTCCCTCTCAGTTCTTTTGAGATATAGTTGCATGGACATGACAACTAATGAATATCAAATGCTTTTGCAGCTTTACTTAATGAGTTTCCCATCTTTAACTTGTTTTGCTGCTAACTTATATATATGTTTCTTCCGGTAGGGGGTGCCCCTCGTTGTCTTTTCTTTTTATATTTTCTCACCCATTCTATAAAATAATTAATTAGGCCGTGTGAGGGCAGGTTGTTACAGTGTAACAACGTGCCCCAAGCCGATAGTAACAACCTGCCCATGGACGCCATTTTTCAATTATAACCAGCAGAGTCCCTAAAAGCTTCCATTATTAGAACAACTACAGGTTTATTTCACAGCTTGATATATATAGATTACATATGTATAAACTTGAAAATGTACCTTGGTACTAGTGGTATAAAAGAGGAAAATTAAGCTTCCAAAATTGACTTTGAGTACCCATTTTTCAAAAAACATAAGCAAAACAGTCCACCATGTGCTGAAGTCGTTTCAATACTAAAACAGGAGGAATGGGGAGGAGGCAGCCACTTGGTGTGTTGACTAAAAGGTGCTGCTCTTATTAGTGACTAAAAACCCCGGGTGACAACTAGTCCCGGTCTCCCCTATCGCTCACATAGTGTGTGCAAGCATTTTCTATACTCTGTTTTTTTTCATCTGTCCATCCGCCTGTGGTGTTTTTGTATGGTAACACTGCGTCCCGGGCTTTAGATAGTTGCATTCAGCTTACATTCAACGATTATAATATATCCATATTTCGAATATTAACGGTGTAATTCGCATACAGTAAATTATTAAACACTTTTCAGTTACAATGTACACCCAGATATCCTTTTATTTACCTAAAACTTACAATTAGCGTAATTATCTAAAGCCCGGGACGCAGTGTTACCATACAAAAACACCACAAGCGGATGGACAGATGAAAAAAAACAGAGTATAGTCCCATTCTATACAACACAGGTCCCACGACCTCTTCAACCTCTAGTTTCAGTGTACCTGCTCAGTTTCATTGATGACCGACATATCTTTGCATCTGTTAGGCCTCAATGATTTGTACCTCGCAGATAGAAACGGCGACATATGAGGTAGTAAGTGTCTGGAAGGAGAGATACCTTCCTTCCATTGGGTTCTTGGGCTCAAAAGTCAAGACAGTTCCGGCTGGAGGTGTCGATCCCGGGTAGGTGACAAATATTGGGTTCTCGCTGATCGTCGGCGAATTTCCAAATCGTATCTCGACGTTGCTGAAGTCGCAGTTGTCGTCTCTCGGTTTCACGATGAGGGCTGAGACGAAATACGCCTTCTGGAGATCAGCCTTCCACCAGGGGTTAGCCATCACTTTGACGATGCTGCAGGAGTCGTTTACGTAGCAGAAATACCCATTGGTGGCCTTATCTTTCAGCGTAATCCGCGGAAAAAAGCCTGCGGCATCGTAACCACTGCTCGAGGTGCCAGGTTCTTAGAATAGAACCATGATGTGTAACATGAGGTAAAGCCAAAGGAATCTTGGTCAGTACCATTGAATTCGGCGGTCACAAAGGTCTTGAAGAGAGTGCATTCATCGCCTGCAGTGACAAAAGTGAAACCAGGAAGTTAGTTTTGGAGAGCATTGTGGTCTTTACTTAGAAAATCTTTCGTCATTAACACTGGAATAATGAAAGCAATCACTAAATTATTTTGGTATGCCCAAGCAGTTTCAGTGGTCTTCAGAAAGAATTGACTGTCCGTTCATTGTTCATATCGTTGTTCTTTACTGAAACATTCTCCTAAGGAGCATCGGTATCTTGCTATATTTTCGGACAGTGTGACGTAAAATTGAAGTTTGCAAACTCAATTGTATATCCAGAAAATAATCATTAAAACAAACGAAAAAAATTGAGAAAGAAAGGCAAAAGAAAAAATTAAGAAACTGATAAAATACCTAATACATAAAAAAAATCGAAAGAAATAAATATATGCAAAACAGAAAGCAGTATCAGTCTACGCACCACCGTCGGTTCCCACAGAGCTTATAAGTCTAGTACTGACCAAAGATAGACAGAAAGACCAGCAGTCTGGCAAACACATATTGACGGTCACCCACCCAAGTAATGAACAGATCGAAAGTTGCTTAGCTGCTTTCATGCCAATAACAGCGGTGAATTAAACATATTAGCAACTCTCATTACTATTCAACGTTACCACAAATTCTTACAACAACAAACATGAGTCTATTGAAGAAGCTAAGCAAGTTATCAAAGAGGAGAGTGTAAGAGTCCAACACATAAAGATCTAACCTGACTTACCTTTAATGCAGAACAGTATATTCCTAGTTCTCCAGCTATCCACACAACTAAGTTTTTGTTAGGTAGATTTCCTACTAGAAAAAAAGAAGTCGCAGCCCTCCTTGTGTATTTTGGGCTGCCATATATATATATATATATATATATATATATATATATATATATATATATATATATATATAAATATAGAATAGAACCATGATGTGTAACATGAGGTAAAGCCGAAGGAATCCAGAGCAGTGCCATTTGTATATCATATATATATATATATATATATATATATATATATATATATATTATATATATATATATATATATATATATATGCAAGTTCAGGTAATTTAGTTGAGAATAATTTATTGCATAGGATGTCCTTCCCATTACCTAGTCTACTGATTATTTTCTTCATATTCTGATTAAAGATATTCTGAAGTTTTTCGATTGCTGGAGGATTCTCTTAGCATAAGTAGTTTCATCATCTAGGACCTGTACATTTAAACCTATATTCTGAACTTTTCATGATAACAATGCTACCCCCTTTGCCAGCTTTCATAATTCTAATATCTTGGTATCTTTTTAATCCCTTCAGAGCGATAGTAAATCTCCTTGGCAAGATACCTCCAAGTTTGCTTTCATTACTCCCTATCATCACTCCTCTGAGAAAAGGGGCTAAATCATTGTGATGTTCAATATTAAGGTAGTTAATCTTGCTGTTGAATTCTATGTTGATATTGTTTGCAGTCCTGCACAGAGTTAGCTGGTGAACTAGGAATATACTTAGGTATATTTTCAGAATCACATTAAACATTCAGTAGATTTCATAGTCAAAGTTAAGATAAAGAATATAAAGGACACATGGTTAGTTATGATGTAGTAGCATTATTCACTAATGTCTCCTTAGATAAAGTATTAGAATTTCTTCAGACTAAACATAATGAGGGCATTTTTCAATCCAAACATAGAAATAGGCGCTTCCTTGAGGTGATTAAATTATGTGTCAGTGATACTTATTTCACGTTTGAGGGACAAGTTTACAAACGGAAATATGGAGTAGCTATGGGGTCCTCATTATTACCTATACTCGCTAACATCTATATGGAATATTTCGAAACCAATCTAGTTCCTAATATTAATGTCCCTAACTTAAAACTGCAAGGTTGGTAGAGATATGTGGGTGATATTTTTGCTATTCTGCTAGGTGATGAAAAGGAAATAGAAACTTTTCTAGACGAACTCAGTAAGTTTGATAACAACAGCCAATTCACTTTAGAGAAAAGTAACAATAATAAACTGCCCTTTTTAGACATACTCATAGAAAGAAAAGAAACAGGATATGAATTCAGCACATATAGAAAGCCCACACACACAAACTCATATATTAATTTCTTCTCTTTTCACAGTCATGATATAAAAATAGGTGTTCTAACAGGTTTATTTCTCAGGGCAATGAGAACGTGTGACCCTTGCAAGATAGATCAAGAAATAAATTACATCGATAAAAGCTTTGATGCATTAGCATGTCCGGAATGGTTCAGAAAATAGGCGATTCAACAAAGCAAAAGAATTTTTTTACAGAGCAAATATATAGAGTACATGGAATAAAGAAAGCTAGAAAATAGTTGCCCTCCCTTTTATGCCTAAATGAAACAAATCACTTCAAAAATGAAAGAAAGTAAATATAAAATTTGTGTATACCTTCAATAATACCGTAAAAAACATAGTATGTAAAAATAAATTTGAAGGAGAAGACAGTAATACAGATGATGTAGGAGGGTATACATAATCAATTGCAGTAATTGTGGAGACAAATATGTGGGGGAATCAGGTAGGGGAATAAGGGCTAGAATCCAAGAACACAGAAGAGCAGTACAGCTTAACTCTCAGGGGAGTGCTAAAGCTAGGCATTGCTGGGAAAATGACCATTGGATGGATTTTACAAACAGTAGGCTTATATACAAAGCAATAAAAATCAGTCACAGGAGGGTAGTAGAAGGAGCACTCATCAGAGATTAAAGTAATAGAAGAAAACAAAGGTTTTACCTCAGAAGATCCCATAAGCCGAGCTTCGATATTAAAAGAAGCTAAGATTGACCCTTCTGACCTGGAGATCAGGTTTTCTGCCCAACAGACTTTTGGTGACCACTCACTTACCACAAGGGTTAATCCCATTGACCATCAGCTCAGGATATCAGAGCGACAAGAGGGGATTAGCAGTTCTCAAGGAAACCAGAACAGCCATCACATAAATGACAGCTCAACGAGAAGACGTTCCAGAAGACTGCTGGGCCTTGACCCAGGCTGACAACCTACACATCTCTTGAAAATGGGCCACAGATAGGGCCTGAAAGTACTCGAGTGTGGAGTAAAAATAATATATACACAGTGATTTTGTGGGTTTCTTTTTCAATTATTATTATTTTAGAAGAAGGTCCTCCATACGACAAGCACATTGGAACGATTGGCGCCCTGTATTCCATTGAGCTTGCATTGCACCCTCTCAACTTGACGTATAACTTTCTTCGTTTCAGCTGGTAGATGATGAAGCAGGTGTCTGAAGTTTATTTATTACCCGACGTTTTGGAAGTCTACACTATAGGTTACTAAGGGTCGGTGACCCCAAGGGTACATACATGGAATATTAATACTCGACACCGGGTTTACGAGGAAAGCGGCCAATTTCTGCTTGGCTGGTCATGGTCAGAGAGCTCTCCTATTGGCTGCGAGTCTGGCTGAGTGATGGAGACGCTGATTGGTTAGAGTAGTCTATTAAATACTGTGCACCAAAAATGTATGCCACCAGATCTAGAAGAACTCCACAATCCTCGATGGCGAGAGGAGGTCACTGCCACCTCTCCTACAAAGAGGCACTTGCCAGTCTTTGCTGGAAACCCACACTTAATGTTACTCAAGGTACCTTCCTCCCTCCGACCACCATCAGTAAAAGAATGAGGCATGCCCCTGAGATGAAGTGGCCACTGCCCTCATACGTGGCCAGTGAGCAGAGTTCCCAATCAGCAACTTCCATCAGCCAGTCAGACCTCGCAGTCAATAGGAGTCCTCTCTGACTATGACCATCTAATCAAAAATTGCCCCCATTCTTTGCAAAGCCATTTTCAGCTATAAATATTTCATTTATGTACCTCTGGTGCCATTCACCAAAGGTATATGGCAGTGTGGACTTCCAAAACGTCTGGTAACAAATGAACTTCGGAAGCTGTTTTATCATTTACTTGCTGAAACAAAGATATTTATATTATCAGTAGTAGTGCAGTAGTATCCAGGATTAGCACAAACCTTGTTAAACTGCCAAAATGTCCATTGAAGAGCAAAGTAGGTGGTGAAAGAGAAAAACGTCTTTATATGAAAATAAAAGTAAAAATTCATCTAACCCAACCTACCTTTAATGCAAAACAGACGGCAGTTTGCATTCATTGAGCAGAAAATGGCGCATCTTATATGGCGGCTGTGACCAGAAAGAATTGGGAGGGTTTTCAGCAGACAGTTACTCATGGAAGATGGGAACCTGTTGTTGACCTGTGAGGACAATTTTTTATTATTATAACAACACTGATAATTAAGGGTATTATTATGATAAAAATGATAGTAGTCATATCAAAGTAATAAACTGTATTCTTTTATAGTAGTAATTAAATTACTAAGTTTATTGGGAAAAAGAAACCTCTTTTGTTCTTAAACTCTTGGGTTTGATTTGCAACATATTTTAGAACCCTTTTCCTCAAGCTTAATGCTATTCTAAGAGCCTATGCAGAGAGACTGTATATTAGTGGTGTTTCCCCTCATCTCATAGATCATTGTATGACTGTGGATGCCATGAAACGCAGGTGATTAAAACTTGTGGAAAACTAATGAATCTTCATATCTTAGCCCTAGAGCCCAGGTTTGTGACTATGGCTGCTTATTTACCAAAGGGGCAATCTAGGTAGCTGACTCTAAGGCTTGTTTAATTTTGAAGAAACTGCAGTGTTTAATCAATAAGGTAATTAAGTTAATGATCAATAATTTCCCAAGGGATAGAATTTCCAGCCGTTTGTAACCAGATGTCTCGGTACATCCCCAGTTGTGGGTGGGCTTTTTATATTATTACTGGGTGCCTCCCTAGTCACGTTTTGAGGATGTCGGTAAAATATCATGTCAGGGTACGTTATGGATTGGTGCAGATTCTTTACCAGGAATTCCGGGGAGAAATTCCGTAAGGCCCTTGAAAATAATTTGCTGACTACGCCAATCTTGACAGGAATGTCATGGTAACTAATCAATTGGATATATGAGTGGAAGCATTTGTTTTCTTTACACGGTAAATTTGTAGTCTGTCGTGCCTATGATCATTAAAATATCAGGAAAATAAATTTCATTATGTGTCTCCCATTCGACCTCTACAAACAAAAATTCGTGTTCAGCATAGACAGCCCATTAATTCGAGTATTAGCCAATCTATTATATGCGTATTTGGAACTACTATAATAAAGCTATAAAAACCCAAAGGTAATATGCGGATGGGATATGTTAATGATAATCAAGCATTTTGAGATGATCGATGGAGCAATTTTAACGATTTTCTGTCAAAATTGGATACATTGGTGCCCAGTATCAAATTCAAAGTCAAATGCGAGACAGATAATAACATTATAGAATATTAAATTAGCGATTTAAATGTAATGAATATTGGGAAAAAGTCTTAAACCTTCTCCTGTTGGACATATGGATTAACAAGAGTGGCTCTCAATAACTTAGAACTGTCAGTTTGGCAGGTAATAAAATGAATTCGCGTCTCACCTGTCGGTACATTCCCGTAAGTGATGCTTCAACACCAAGGTTCCTTGGAGACAGCAGGAGGAAGTAGATGATGAACTTGATGAGCATTGTCTTGTGCTTTCTGCAAGCAAATCAGTCCGTTAGTTAAATAATAAAGGTGGTTTGTGAAAAATGTTCGTTCATCTCTGTTGGCAAGTCATTTTAAATAAATGGAAAGCTTATTTCAGATGCAGGTCCAAAAGGCTGAAATGCGCGACACGTATCATAATCGACAACGTTCATGAAGTTTAATTTCAATAACCGGCCAACCAGTACCATCCATTCTCTTAAAATATTTATCCTGACTTAGTCGTAGCTACTAATGTGTTTTTTCAAAATCAATTACCAAACTTTAGGCTAAAGTATTTTGTAGAATCTATTTGATCTCTCAGTGTCCAAAAAACGAAATATCGAGACTCTGTTAACAATACACGGAATAAATCCAAACTTAAATAAACTTGTAATTCACTAGGCTACAATCCAGTACGTTTTTGCGACCCACATACTTCAAGTCAGAGCCTCATTCCCAGGTGCCTTTAAATATTTGAGGTTTATGATCAATCCCTAGAATAGTTTGGCTTCAAAGCTAACTTCTTTGGTTTCGTGGAGTCCATTATTAACACTTAATTCAGATCCCGACGCTATTGAATGAAGTCACGATACCAACAACTTAATAGGTGTTCACTTCAATCCCTTCTGCCTGGGCATCTTTGGGCATGTTCTGTTAATGCTCCTATTCGTCGTCCTATTCTAAAGCACATTCTTCCTCCGCGAAATTAAGGAAATACGGGTACGCGTGTTAGTTATTAAAGCCCACATTCTTTCTCTCTCTCTCCTCTCTCTCTCTCTGCTCTCTCTCTCTCTCATATGTATATATATATATATTATATATATATATATATATATATATATATATATATATATGTATAGATATAGTAAATCGTGTATATTTTGAGGCTCAACCTAGCAAATATCATGAAACTGAAAGCTCTGGCCCAAGGTCATAGATCAGAAGGATTAAGACCACCCCAGATAAGCCTATAGAAATGTTCTCTCGTGTGAAATGTGGCACCACTGTGTTAGTCTGTTATAGCTACACCCTGCCACTGTTGTTGTTTTAATAATGTAATATAAAATGTACTAATAGTTTTAGGCTCTCTTAAAATTTTCTGTAAGTTCTACAATGTTTATGTATTTGTTGTTAACCGTCATCCATATGTCGACGACATATATATGACTGCCTTTTGGAGAGGACTAGTATGACTCAGTCACAGGATTCAAAAGCCTCGTGCGTTTTTTGTGCCGACTCTAATGCAAAGCACAATGAGTGGTTGAATTCAAATTTCACAGATCAAAATAAGAGTAGATTTACATAGTGAAAGTTGTACATAAACAAAGAGAAAATTATTTACAATTAGAAACTTTTATAACCTATTCATTTTTCAGAAAAAAAGATCATTAAAATAATTGTTCTCATCTTCCAAAAATCTAATTTTTCTAAAAGGAACCGTAATTATTCTTTATTCTATTGCCATGTATTAAATATAAATCTCTCTTGTAATTATTGATATTATTAATAAGTAACCTTATGATATCATTCCCAACCATATTCAAATCATTCCTAGTACACCCAATCGTATATTATAAGAACACAATGAAAATATACACACATTCCTCCGATGAACTCTTTATTTATCTCCTTAATAATTTGCATCCGAATTTAGCAACTTTTTTGTCTGTTTTTGTTTTGTTTGTTTTTTGTAGGGTCGTTTCTTTTACGCAATAACGATTGGTAAGTTCATGGCCAATTTAGCTTCGTCCGTGTAAATGCAAACAAACATAAGAACTGTATTATTATCAAGAAACAGTTTAACTCAAAAAAAGAAAATTATATCTTAGCTTAACCAGACCACTGAGCTAATTAAGCTCTCCTAGGGAGGTTTAGCCCGAAGGATTCAATTTTTATTTACGTGGAGGAACCAATTGGTTAAGTATTTCAACAATCATCTTATGAATCTTAGTTGGAGTCTTTTTAAATTAGATGGTTACCTTGTTTATAAAACTATGGGGAAGTACAATATCACCTATTAGCAACAGCCTGCTCTACTAACTGCATTACTCATTGAAGGGTAGAGACAGTTTATTTTCTCCAAACTACTGATTACATACAATAATAATATTTTGCTAGCTGATGGCTTTGATCTTTGGTTTATGAAGTGTTCTTTTTATATTTTATTTATTTTTTTTTACGCCCGAAGATCTGTACGCAATACACTAAAGCGCTTGGTGCTATGTCTTTGATTTTCAACTTTCCTGAGGTTGGATACTTATCTATATTATATATATAAAAAGTGTCTGGATTATCTCTGTCCACGTTGACGTCGATCACTCGTTGCGTCGTACTATAAATATACAACAAAATATGGACTTGAATTCATACCTGTATGACGACTTAATAACTCGAGACTAGGGGACACTCCCGCTGCGTCCACCTCGAGTGCGCTTCGACAATGCTGTCCTCTTTCTGGTGCTCTGAAGGTCTTCCGAGTGCTTTCCATAGACGCAAGATGAGCTGCGATTTCGTAAATCGATGACAGCATATCACATCAACTGGCGCAAAGGACGAATTGTAGCACAAGTTGTGGTCAGCCCTTACTAATATTCAAGACCAACCCCAGATAATATTTAACGATGGATAAATACA
>NC_061090.1:18299095-18341595 GCF_015104395.2 Macrobrachium nipponense | reverse complement strand
TAAGAGGACATGGTGGCTATTACAATTACGTACTTATGTGGTAAAAAGTGACCAGAAGATTAGATGTACATTGTAACATTTTAATATATATATATATATTATACTGTATATATTATATATATATATATATAATATATATATTGTATATACATACTTATATTTTATGCATGTATATTCGGGTGGTCAAAGTCACCAGCTATCACTGCTCCTAAACCAGGGCACAGCTCGAGTCGTGGCCGGCACGATAGCACTGTTTGAATACAATGCCCCTCAGGTATATGTTATAACGAAGGCATAATGCATCCAAAACTAAACGGTATTCGTGGCTTAACATTTGCTTTGGTCACGAAAAAATTAATCTCTGGTTTCACGTTCATTCTTTTATTTACATTTAAAATCCACACCTCCCTTCTGTATAGGAGAGTTGGTTCAACAATTATTTCATGAATTGCAACCTTCACTTCTAAAGACACTCAGGTCTCCTCTTAATCTTGTACACAGACCTTGCTTGCTTCACCTGATCTGTGACACTTGTACTTTCTTTCTACCATCATCTGAAATTATTCACTCCCAAATGATTTCTTCCTGCCATCATCTGAAAATATTTCTTTCCCAAATACTTAGAAAAATCTACTGCTGTTGTTGCTAATTGTCCACAATTACATTTAATGCTCTGTCTTCATGATTTGTGATGTTAAACCGGCCAAACTGGGGATAAAAAGCCGAAACCACCCCTTAACAAGTGACACAGGCGACCCGTGCCTGTTTCACTTTATTGGTTTACTTTACTGGTTTACTTTATTGGCTAGCGACGTTTCCAGACAAAGTCCCATCTCCAGGCTAAAAACAAAAAATAAATATTACATTAATACCAAACAGACATAAATCATAATAACTTTAAGCTCATTATGACGTCACCACACGAAAGATTTATTTTCTTAATCATTTCACTCACATTCGCAAGCTTCACTTCCACCATACAAACGTTTTACTGCTTTGAGCAGTTTACCCTCTATACTGTGGATCCTTAACAACACCCTCCACATTGCCTCTGAATCAGATCTATCATAGGCTTCTTTCAGTTTTCAGGTCCATTATGAAACATACCGAATGAAATGGTTCAAAATGTGAAGATGTATAGATGGAGTGGAGAAAGGCTTGTGCAGGTGAAAGAGTGCATAAGAGTCTATTGAGATGATTCTGTCAAGTGGAAAGAATGGAAAGCGGTAGGTTGGTAGGAGGAGTATATAATTTGCAAGTGTTGGGAGGAGGGAGATTAGGATAAACTAAAAAGATGGACAGCTGCGACCAAAGAGGTATTAGAAAGGGGGAATTTTAACACCTTTTTTCTGATTATGATTGCATTATGATCATTAGTGTTGGTATTTTTTTTATTATGATTAGATTACGATTATAATCACATTTTGCTTAGATTATTTATAAAAGAAGTAATGGTTAACTATGATTGAGTACAATGCCTAAGTAGGTAGTAAACTACATGTATTAGTTGCACTGTTTCATATTTGAGCACGGTAATATAACCATTTAAATAAGTTGCTGAATAATGGAATTAAAAACATACATTGTTTGCAAGATGTTTTATTTTTTTCTTGCTATACAGTACGTAATACATTACTTCTATGAATTTATTTCAATGATCACAGCAAAAACGAAAACGAAGATTTCTTCGCTGCAAAATATAGAGTTTGTTGTACAATTGATTTCTTAAAGGCTAGATATCTTCTCATCTAAAGTCCAATTTGCTGTGTTGGTTACACTAGATTGCCCTCCCACCCATTGGCGGAAATCATTTTTACCAGCACAGCATTTCGACTCTGCGGAAACATTTACTATGAGCTTTGTGTGCATTTGACTGATGCATCATGGGTAACAAGGGAGTGAAACGTGAGATGGTGCTAAGCTTCCAAAACAGACTTGGACTTGAAAGCGAAATGTATCATGGAAATTACAAAGAAATAATCATAATAATCCAAGAAAAAATTATCGTTTGATTAATAGTCGTTGGACAGTTGTAGATATAAATTGTTTAGAAGAAATGATCGAGTTTGATTTATCCAGTACGTTTACCCACAAACATCACTACCTGCAAGACCATAACTGCAGAGAAAGGAAAAGGCAAAGTGGTTGATCATGAAAATTAGAGTTAGTTATTTTATTGACAAAATTATACAATTACTGGTACAAATTTGTCCATAAAGAGACATAGTACAAAATAAACAAAGTGGACAGCAATCTCTTCTATTCTTGCAGGTACATGGCTTACAAAGAAAAAACACATCAAAATACATCTTCGCGCAAATCACATAAGCCCATAAGACAATAAAAAACGAAAAAAAGGAACTTACTACAGAGAAAAAAAAACGTAGTCATTTCACTATCCAGCATATTAGCGGAATCAAAGTGGATCTACGATATCGTGCTTGCAAGGCGAGGTTTCGCACAAATAAAACCTACAAAGAGCTTAAGAAAATTGGGATCCATAATCGCGCTTCAGCTGGTGCGCCGGTAAATGCAAGGATCGCGGTTTCAGTATTAAAGTTTAATCCATTTCATCTCGTGATGCCCATATTACTAAGACTATTAGGCGTCGGAGGCAAGCTGATTCCAGCTATCCCGCCACCCCACTAGCAAAATGTTGGGTTTCCACGCCATGTGAATATGACTGGGATAGAAAATTAAAAACGAAGCACTTCGACAGTGAAAACATTACTCGAACGGGCCGGCAGATGCAACATTCAAGCGCTGCTCTAGTAAATTGTCTTCTGTTATATATGGTGCACATTCGAATCAATAGTTTCAATGTCCTGCGATTGTATGCACTGGTCCCTTATAGAAGTCAAAACACATAGTGTAGACATTTTGGCAGAATAAACGAATTAATGAAGAATGACGGACCTGAAAATATAATTATGGATTTCGAAAAGCAGCCCATGACGGATTTGTGCAATCGTTCCCTTAGTCGAATTTGTCATGTTACCTGTTTCATTTAGGACACAATGTTAACAGTCATATTGTGCAAGAAGGATTGAAATGAAGACATAATGAAGATGGTATTTTTGGTCTAAAAATGCGCTGTTTTGTTGCCGCCTGTTGATGATGTGGTAGATTGATATGAACAACTTGCAGATGATGATGAAAATAATATTCCACAGTCAGTTGTATTCAATTTTGAAAATAGTTATATTAGACCACCTAAAGGAAGAGGACGAAGGAGGCTACGCCTGAAACATCTCTTTCCTTCCACTGTATGGAATGGTTGGGATCGATGTTTGTTGGGAATTGCTCCCTAACTGAGAAGCCTTGTTATAACAAATATTTATTTGCAATACAGAAACTAACATCTGTAGATTCTAAATCATTTTGAGAAATTTATAATATGTAGTTGGTTGTCAGTTGATGCTAGTTCACTTGGAGTAGTGACAGAAACACAGTGAATTTTAGCTATCCAGATATTTGTGACAAAATGTGTGTCGGTGCCAAATTGAAGGATTTTATCCAGGGCAAAGAACCAATCCAAAAGAAAAAATACAGAGATATGAATTTCCGTATAAAAAATGTCATGGGAGAATATGTTTTTAGCCAAAAAATTCATTTTTTAAAAGCAATTGCTCCCAATCTTAAATTTTTATTTTTAATGTCCATTATGTTTGCTTGTTTCTTTCTTTTTTTTTTTTTTTACATTTATGAATATGAATATGTTTGAATACAGGTAATTGTTTTCCAATTTTCATATTATTTCGACGAATTGACTGACGATGAATTGACTTGGGGCGACGACGAACTTAGCAATGACGAATTGTCCAGAGACAATTTAACCGAAATCGAATTACCAGAAACGAATTATATATATATATATATATATATATATATATATATATATATATATATATATATAATATATATATATATATATATATATATATATATATATATAATATATATATATGTATGTATGTATGTACGTGTCTGTGTGTGTGTGTGCGTGGGTGGGTGGGTGCGCATTCCTCATGTACAAGGTGTGGATGAGATATGTTGTTGATTATCAAATATTTTGAGATCACAGATGAAGCAATTTTAAAGATTTTCTTTCTAAATTGGATACATTGGTGCCCAGTATCAAATTCAAAGTCAAACGCGAAACAGACAATAACATTACAGAATATTAGATTAGCGATTTAAATGCTTAATGAATATTGGGAAAACAAAGTCTTAAGCATGCTCCTGTTGGACACAAGAGTGGTTCCAGAATTTAGAACTTTCAGTTTGGCAGGTAACAAAATGAATTCACATCTCACCTGTTCGTTAGTTAAATATTACTAAAGGTAGTTTGTGAAAAATGTTCGTTCATCTCTTTTGGGAAGTCATTTTAAATAAATGGAATGCTTATTTCATATGCAAATCCAAAACGGTGAAATGTTCGACATGTTTCATAATCGACAACGATCTTGAAGCTTAATTTCAATAACCAGCAGATCAATACCATCCAGTTTGGACTAGAAAAAAAAATGGTTTTCAATGCTGTTTCAACTGGTACCACTTGAATGAACGAATAGCAGCTTGTGAAATGTTTATCCAGACTTAGTCGTAACTATTAACGTGTTTTTGCAAAATCAGTGACCAAACTTTTGGCTAAAGTATTTTGTAGAATTTATTTAATCACTACAGTGTTCTAAAACTTAAAATGAAATAAATAAAAGGATAAAGAATGGGAGTGATGTGGCCTTATGGGTAAACTGATTTCGAGGTTGAAAATTAATGGAGTTCCCAAACCATGAATATGTAAAAACCATTAGGCCCATTTACGAGGCGACAGTTAATACGTCACGGAAGAGGAGTTCTTGAAATGGCCGTAAATCGCAGATTACTCCTTTCAGTTTTTTCAGTATTCAGAAAAATAACCGCAAGTCATTCTTGAGGAGTCCATTAGCAGCACTTAATTCAGGTCACGATACTCTACTACCAAATGAATTTTTATTCACTTCACTCTGCTCTTTGGGCATTTTTTTATTAATGTCCTTATTCGTCTGTCTATTCGATCGCCCACTCTTTCTCCGTAAGTAAGTATGTACTAATTTAAACAGACCATCACTGAGCTGATAACAGCTCTCCTAGGGCTGGCCGGAACGCTTAGATATTTCTAACAAGGCTAGGAACCAATTGGTTATCTAGCAGAGGGACGTACAGCTTATTGTGGGATCCGAACCACATTATACCAAGAAATTAATTTCTAATTACCTGAAACAAATTTCTCTGATTCCATGTTGGCATGACCGAGGAATCGAGCTCGGGATTACCGAATCGGTAGGTGAGCACGTAAACCACTTGTCCAACGAGCAACTACTCTTCCTCCGGGAAATGTGTGTTTCTTTACTATCATTCTGGCCTTTTGATATAAATACTTTGTTTTTCTTTTCTTAGATTCATGTTCCGGCTGCTAATGTTAGCTTGATCTCAATTCAATTTGGCAATGTTTTTCATATCGGCCAGTTACTTACCTATACTACTCTGTTTTTTCCATCTGTCCATCCGCCTGTGGTGTTTGTACATGGTAACACTGCGTCCCAGGTTTTAAATATCCTATTTCAAATATTAACAATGTAATTCGCATTCAGTAAATTATTAAAACACTTTTCAGTTACAAATGTACACCCAGATATCCTTTTATTTACCTAAAACTTACACATAACGTAACTATTTAAAGCCCGGGACGCAGTGTTACCATGCGAAAACACCACAGCAGGATGGACAGATGGAAAAAACAGAGTAGTATAGGTAATCTTACGAAAAGATGCCACAGGCTGATTTTAGTTACTGAAAGACACAGATGGTACTATAGTAGATTCACAGCAACCGTGCATCTGATGCCTAGGCCAGTCCCTTACGACGCTCCTGATTGGCTGTTAATAAGCCAATGACAGGGCTGGAAACTCTCGAGAGTTCATTTAGGCAAGATGTATGTTCCACCTCTGAGGGATACTTTTGAAAAATGTATTCCTCAGGGGAGGTGGAACATACATCCTGCCTATGTGAACTCTCAAAAAAGACTGAGAGTTTCAGCCCTGTGGCTGTGATTGGCTTGACAGCAGCCAATCAGGAGCGTCGTAAGGGACTGGCCTAGACATCAGATGCACGGTTGATATGAATCTACTATAGCTGTGCCACATTGCCGTGACCTTGACCGTTTCAAAGCCAGTTGAAACGAATTCAGTGACTGGCAACATTCAGGTAGGCTTGTCTAATGAAAGTTAACTCGAGAGATTTTAGGTATTCCCTTTCTGCTTCTGTTTTCCCGATTTCAGTGATCCGCCCTGTATTGCCTTATCCGTGTTTCCTGACCCTATCGCTTTGGAAAGGGATGAATCGAAAAAACTTCTCTCTCTCTCTCTCTCTGCCAAGAATAGGTAGCGTACTTCTTTCAAATAGTCGTTTCGTTCTGCGCAATAACGATTGGTAAGTTAATGACCAATTTATCTTACCAGCGCCTCAGTGGCGTGGTCGGTATGGTAGTGGCGTGCCACTTCGGTGGCACCGAGTTCGATTCTCGGGCATTCCATTGAGGGAATAGAGATGTGTATTTCTGGTGACAGAAGTTCACTCTTGACGTGGTTCGGTGGTCACGTAAAGCCGCTGGTCCCGTTGCTGAATAACCACTGGTTCCGTGCAACGTAAAAACACCATACAAACAAACAATGTAGCTTAATAATAATAATAATAATAATAATAAAGGGGATGACATAGATTTTTAATAATCTTATAAAAACTAAGACAAATGAATAAGCAAGAAACTTGTTTAACTGGGAACATAGCAACCGACAGCTTCGTGGAATATTTAAGTTTCCAGGAACTAAGAAAAACAGAAGAAGGAAGAGAAAGCCAAAACTTTGCGGTAGAGGGAAAATAGTACGAGAGTTGCTGATCGTAAAATACAGCGTGTGTGACACTCGCTTCACTAGCGAGAGCGCAAGGTTTGATATCCGAAAGGAGGCTGATCAGAGGGGCACTTTTTTTTTTTTTTTTTTTTTTTTTATTTTTTTTTTTTTTTTTTCTTTAAGCTTCTGCGCCTGAATTAATACTCACACAACTTTCACATAGTAAATATAATATTTTTATTAAATTAATGAATTCTGCCGGAATACCAGATTTAGCTGACACCTCACTTACGAAACCAATACGCTCCCTATCGAAAGCTTTTGTTTCAATATGGGAAGTTTTTGTTGGTTTGTGCTTGGCCAATAATTTTAAATTATTCGTGATTCATATGAGTTTAGCACTTGGTTACATTGTTTCTTATATATGATAGCTCTAGATTGGACAATCTTTTATATAATACACCACAAGGCACACACCACACACACACACATATATATATATATATATATATATATATATACTATATATAATATATGTGTGTGTGTGTGTGTGTGTGGTGTGTTGAGGGTATGCATGTATGTATTGTATATATATATATAATATATATAGTATATATATGTATATATAATATATGTATATATATATATAATAATAATATGTTTGGTGTGGATTTTAAATAATAATAATATTTCTAACTAATCATAGTGTGAACATGGGAAGGACAGGGAAAGAGAGAGGAGTTTCGTTGTACTGTTTAGCATCACGCGCTGACGCAACGTTATCTCACCAAAGCGTGAGCCATAACAAGGACTTAGACTAAAGGAAACACATTCTCCAGTTTTTTTTTTTTTGTATTTTTCCAGAGTTTCTTACAGAGGACAGTAGCGTGTGAACGCTATCAAAATCTGCACTTGAATCTACACAAGCGGCGGAACAATGCCAGACTCGCTTGCATGCTAACATACACACACACACTTACATGAAGTTGATTCAAGGCTTGTAATGTAGAAATAATGTTAGATTATATTATCAAAAATAACCAAGAGTTACATCCGACACATAACAATAACAAATCTTGTCGTATAAAGTGTAAATATCAACAATAAGAATGGATAAAATGTTAACAGAGCATCACGTGACCTCGTCCAGATCCTTGTTATGGCTCACGCTTTGGTGAGATAACGCTGCGTCAGCGTGTGATGCTAAACAGTACAACGAAACTCCTCTCTCGCTCCCTGTCTTCCCATGTTCACACTATGATAATTAGAAATATTATTATTTATCAAACACACACAAACACACACACACACACACACATATATATATATATATATATATATATATATATATATATATATATATATATATATATATATATATATATATATATATATATATATATATATATAATACATACATGCATACCCACACACACACACACACATATATATATATATATATATATATATATATATATATATATATATATATATATATATATTTATTTATTTATATATGTATTATATAAAAGATTGTGCATCTAGAGCTATCATACATAAGAAACAATGTCACCAAGTGCTAAACTCATATGAATCACGAATAATTTAAAATTATTGGCCAAGCACAAAACCAACAAAAACTTCCCATACTTGAATCAAAAGCTTTCGATAGGGAGCGTATTGGTTTCGTATGTGAGGTGTCAGCTAAATCTGGTATTCCGGCAGAATTTATTAGTTTAATAAAAATATTATATTTACTATGTGAAAGTTGTGTGAGTATTCATTCAGGTGCAGAATGCAGAAGCTTAAAAAAGAAAAAAAAAAGTGCCCCTCTGTTCTGATCAGCCTCCTTTCGGATATCAAACCTTGCGCTCTCGTAGTGAAGCGAGTGTCACACACGCTGTATTTTACGATCAGCAAACTCCTCGTACTACTTTCCCTCTACCGCAAAGTTTTGGCTTTCTCTTCCTTCTTCTGTTTTTCCTAGTTCCTAGAAACTTAATTATTCCACGAAGCTGTCGGTTGCTATGTTCCCAGTTAAACAAGTTTCTTGCTTATTCATTTGTCTTAGTTTTTATAAGATTATTAAAAATTCATGTCATCCCCTTTATTATTATTATTATTTCTTGGGAGTAGACCCTCTTTTAAACAAGTCTAGTTGAAAAGGATTGCTGGATCAGCTCCATTAATTTTGTATAGTCTTCTTTATTTTCCTTATTAAGGATTTCTCAATGTTGCTGAAACTGGCAAGCAACGTGCCAAAGGGGATCGTCAAATCCGGTGTAGTCATATTGAATTATTTTTACTATTGCTATTACTACTACAAGTTTCTCTCTCTCTCTCTCTCTCTCTCTCTCTCTCTCTCTCTGACGTTTCGCCCAGATCTGCCAGGGCATGGTCACAGCGATGTTTGCTGGAGGACTGAATCTTGCTTACTTACTTAATGGGGATAGGAAAGGATGGATTTATTGGGGAGGGGGGGTTTGAAGGTTTGGGGTGTGGAGGTATGGGGACAGTTATAGAGTAAAGTAGGAAGTAGAAGTAGTGTTAGTAATGAATAGAAGGGGGCAGACCCCTTTGCTTTAGTGAGGGTGCATTCGGTGAATGATTCTTGGCAAGGTGGAAGGGTCTGGAAGTGGTGATGATGATGGTGATGCATGGTTTTTTTTTTTTTTTTTTTTTTGTTTTTTTTATTTCTGCAGTGACGAGTGGTGTCGATGATATTAAGGCGGTTAGATTGCCTCTCTATTGCAGGTATGGATTTTTTTTTTTTTTTTACCAGCTACCACTAATGGAATTTCAGCGGCACTAGTCATACTTATCACAGTTGTATCCCTCATGTACACATCTGACTCACACGGACTTTTTTTTTTTTTTTTTTTTTTTACATAAAACTCCACTTGCAAGCTCTCACATACCCACTCGCAAGTTCTCACACATCACTCACATCCATAAACACTCTCCCCTCAATCTACATTCCGCTGCTCAGTTCACATATACTGGATCAGGCGTGACTTCTTCTATCTTGGGGCCTAATGTTGGCCATATCTTGAGGTTCCTTCTTCCTTCTCTAGTTAGATTTCTGCTTCTTTCCAGCAGGTTGTCGTCCACCTCAGACATCCTGTCCCACGTCCTATTGGCTAGCCTATGAATCCTGCAGTTCAAGCTCTCCATCATTGATCTTTCGAGCAAATCTTTTATTGTATTATAATACGGTGGTAATTCTTTGTAGGCTTTTCTGACTACTTTATTTTGGATAGATTGTAGTTTTCTCATTGATGATTTACAAGTCGCTGCTACGATCGCTGATGGGTACTCCAACTGTGGCCTCACCAGTGCTTTGTACGATAAGAGGTACGTGTCAGTGGATACTGAGCTGAATCTCCTGATTTTCTTGGCGGTTTGACTGCCTCTTCTTATGCAGTTCAGAAGATGGTGCTTTAGTCCTGTCCTGGTGAAGGTAACTCCCAGGACCTTGGTGGAGTTCTTGAAGGGAATTCTTCTGCCGTTAACAATTACATCTGATGGTTTTTGGACAGACACTGATAATAGTTGAAATTTTGCTTGGCTGGTGGCTATTTTCCATTTTTTCTCATAATCATTGACTTTATTTATTTCCCTTGCTGTTTTTAGAGCTAGCATGTTTTTACTCCTTTTATTAGGGTACGTTACGAGTTGTGTGTGGTCATCCGCAAATATAATCTGGTGACAGCCTACATCAGGGGCAGGGACATCTCTAGTATAGAAGTTAAAAAGTATAGGTGCCAACACACTCCCCTGGGGGACTCCACTAAGAATTGGGAACTCTGGACCTGAAATCCTTCCCATCTTTATTTGTGCTGTCCTGTGTCACTTTGTTGTGATATTTTATTCTTAGTTATTTTATTATTCTGGTTTTTGTTATGTATATGAATTGTATTATTATCCATTTAGTTTGTTTTCCTCCTCCCCGGTGGTTTGTCTGTTTGGTAATTGCCACTAATGACCATTCTGTCTTTTCATATATTTGTGAGTGAGTGGTGCTGTCACCGTGGCTGTGTCGGAGATTTTTTCGACTGAAGGAGTCAGTTGATCTCTGAGCCTTATTACTCCTGGTGACTTGCATTTGCTACGTATTGCCTACTTGGATATATGATTATTCTTGAAGGATTACGCTTCATCCTGCCTCACCCTCGGCTCAGTAAATGTCGAGGGGCTCTCGCTTAGCCAAGGTATAAGTGATTAATATTTTTGGAATGTTCAAGCGATCTTTGTGATGCCCTTGGCTCTGGTTTGATTTGGACGTCCCGGGTTTTCTGGAGGATCATCCTCGAGGACGTAGGATCGCTGATGTGTGGATCCTGTGGAGTATCACAAATATATATATACCTACTTATATCACTGCCACTCACTTTTGTCTCTGGACGCAGAGGCATATAAGTAATTATAAAGATCACGGTTATAACTCCAGTGTTACAGAGGACAGAATACACATATGTAATTAAGGAGATCACGGCAACAGCTCCAGTGTTTCAGAGGAGGGAAACTACAGCTAGGGTTTAGTTGTAATTGATAGGTTTATTCTTGCTTTCGTATGCCTTCTCCCTGTCTGAACCCCCTTCTCTTTGTGGATGTATCTTTGCTTTTTGCTATCTAATTGGGTAAGCGTGTTGTTTTTTTGTAAATATTTCAGGGTGGTTGGTTTTCATTAATATATGTATTCCGAGGTTCAGGAATAACTTCTATCTGGATATTTTTGTATTAAATTTAAGTATTTTTGTGGTGTTTCGTTTTCCCCATGAATTAATTTTTGCACTTTGATATTATTTTTGAGCTATTCCACTGATTGTGGACTTAGCTTCTTGTTGTGAACAGAGTTTGATAAGAAAGTTATTTAATTTTAGTAACGGAGAAAGGATCGTTACAAATTGGCGCCGGTGACAAGATTTTACATTCCTGTCTGTTCACTCAGTGCAAAGTTAATTCTGGGGGCTGCTTTTCTCTGAACAACATTTTTACACCTCCTCGTGTTTAGTTTGTTGGAGTTTGTTTATATTTAGTTAGTTTAGTTTTGTTAAAAAACAATGTCGACAGTTAATGTGTTAGATCTCCTGTCTGGAGAGGGGTGGCAAGCAAGGCTTGCGGAGCTTGATAGAAGTGAATTGGAGCAGGTAGCTCAACATTTAGAGTTGGAGTATGATGTATCCACTAGAAAAGGTCTATTGTTAATCCAGGTTTATGATTATGTCAGTAAGGTTAAAAAGGGTGGGTAGGTATTAACACCCAAGAATGAGGTGTCTGTAGAGGTATTGTCTTAACAATTGAATTAAAAACTTTAGAATTTAACTTGGAGAGATTTAAGGCTGAGGAGAGAGAGAGAGAGAGAGAGAGAGAGAGAGTTTTTGAAGAAGAGAGAATGTTTGAGAGAGGAGATGCGAAATGCAGCTCCCTCTTCCCCTCCTTCCTCCCATTAATTTGGGGCAGGCCCTCAAGTTTGTGCAGTGTTTCCAAGAGAATAATGTCGCGGAATTTTTTTTTTTGTTTTTTTTTTTCATTTTAGAGGATTGCGGCCAAATTACAGTGGCCCCAGGAATACTGGACCACTCTCATACAGAGTAAACTTGTAGGAAGGGCTCAAAAGGTTTATGTAACTTTGGATGAAACTTTGTCATCAGATTACGAAAATGTTAAGGCTATCGTGTTGAAAGCATACGAGCTGGTTCCGGAAGCCTACAGGCAAAGGTTCAGAAATTTGCAGAAGGGTAGTGACCAAACCTTTGTAGAGTTCGCGAGGGGAAAAAGAACATATTTGTAGAAGAATTCAAGAGGTGTGTATCAGATAAGTTAAAAGTTCACCTTGAAGAACTGAAAACTGACACTTTACAGGAAGCCGTTATTGCTAGCGATGAACATTATTTGTCACGCAAGAGTGAGTTAGGAGCATCAGGGACAAGTGTAGAACCGAAATGGGATAGGACAGGTCGAGGTGGTTATAATAAGAGTAAGACGTTTGTACGGCCTAATCATAATAATAAGAATCAATTCAGGGCACAGGAACCTGTTAATAGTGATAAACGTTTCTCTGCTTATTAATGATAAGAGAGGTTATGGTTCCCATGATCCAGAGTGGAAAAAGAAGGTACGTGTTTTTATTGTAATAAGAAAGGGCATTTGAAGAGTTCTTGCTTTGCTTTCAAAAAATCATTGCAGGCTAGAGGAAGACCGGTGATAGGAGTCGGTAGAAAAGAAAGAGATCCTGTCCCGACCAGACCAAGTGACCAATGACTACCAGACTGTTTTGAGAGGTATCTATCTAGTGGGAAAGTGTCGTCGGTCAACTTCTCACCATTGAAAATGAAGTAAGGATTTTGCGGGATACTGGGGCGGCCCAGTCCTTGATCTTACGGGACGCGTTACCTAAAGATTTTTTACTTTGATTATAAAGAGTTTGTTTTGCTGCCTGGTTTTTTCCTGATTCCAGTCAAGTCTTACCCATATTTGGAAATTTTCATTTGAAATGTCCTTCTTTTTCAGGCAATTTTGAAATGATTGGCAGTAGTAAATAAGTTTCCTGCCAAAGAATAAGACTTGTCCAATTTTGATCAATCCAAAAGCAGCAGTAGTTACGCGTTCTAGTGCTAGAGTTGTTGGCGTTGCAATTGATGTAGACTTGAGTAGTTTGGAATGTAGTAGTAATATCGTAGGATATATTAATATTTTGAGAGATCATCCGAATTGGACTGTGCAAGAGCTTGTTAAAGCCCAGAAAAAGGAATTTCGCGACCTACCAATAGTCAGGCAAAGAGTCGGACTTGACTGTACCTAAATTTAGAATTATTAAGAATATTTTGTACAGGGTGAGTAGGCGATGGAGCTGGTAACTCGGAACATGAAATATTAAGACAAGTAATGGTTCCTTATATTTACAGAAATGGTTTGATGTCGTTGGGTCATGAAAGTGGTTTGGCTGGGCTTTTTGGGGTTGATAAGACGACTAGCAAACTCTTCGTGAACTATTTCTGGCCCAAGTTGAAAGCAGACGTTAAGAAGTTTGTTAATAGTTGCGATGTGCGCCAGAAAGTCGGTAAGCCGAATCAAACTGTTCCTAAAGCCCTGTGCAGGCATCCCTGTGGTTTCCGAGCCTTTTCAAAGAGGTAATTATCAATGTTGTGGTCCCTTACCGAGGACTCGTAGTGGGAATGAGTATATTTTTACTATAATGGATAAAATGTCTCGCTATCCTGAAGCTATTCCCTCCGTACAATTAGAGTGAAAGAATTGTAGAAGTACTAACCAACTTTTTTGTTTTACTAGGTTTGGGGGGATGCCCAAGTCGTTCAGTCAGACCGTGGGACTAATTTTGTTAGTTAAAATATTTCAAAGGTAAGATGAATGAATTGGGCATTAGACATGTGACTTCTTCCCCATATCATCCAGAAAGTCAGGGTGCTCTTGAGAGATTCCATCAGACCCTGAAGTCAATGATAAAGAAATATTGTTTAACTCATGGATCCGACTGGACAAGGAATTGCCTTATTTATTATTTGCTTTTCGGTCAGCTCCAAGTCAGTCCTTAGGTTTGTCACCTTTTGATTTGGTCTTTGGATGGGATGTGCGTGGTCCTCTTGATGTGGTAAGGGAATCGTGGGAAGGTGATATCCCCGACATCAGTTTGTTAGATTATGTGAGAAAACTTGGGTGACAAATTGTCGAAGGCTTGGAAATTTGCCCGAGAAAATTTATTGTGTAGTCAAAAAAGGATGAAATAGTTTTTTGATAGAAAGGCTAAAGTGCGTGATTTCGCAGTAGGCGATAGGGTTTGGTACTTTTGCCGTTGCCGGGTAATTCTTTGAAAGCTTCCTTCTCTGGACCATGGAAAATTTTGAAGAAAAGTTAGTGACGGTAAATTATTTGGTTGAAACTCCGGAAAGAAGGAAGCCTTTCCAATTGTGTCATGTGAACATGTTAAAAGCATCATAAGGGAAGAGAGAAAATTATTCCGATAGCCACTATTGCGGACGATGTTTCAAATAATAATAATCTTTATTCCTTTTTTTCTTCTGTGGGGGGAGGGGGGTTTA
Organism: Macrobrachium nipponense; assembly: GCF_015104395.2. Lineage (NCBI taxonomy): Eukaryota > Metazoa > Arthropoda > Malacostraca > Decapoda > Palaemonidae > Macrobrachium > Macrobrachium nipponense. The sequence continues at coordinate 18,326,645 of NC_061090.1, read as the reverse complement.
CTGATGATAATTATGATAATGAAATTTGCATGTCGAGTAATAAGAATTATTTGGAGAAATTTTTTGATGGTTTGGTCTCTCATCTCAGTAGCGAGAAACGAAGGTCTTTAAGAAAATTGGTTATGGGTTACAAAGAATTGTTTTCAGAGGTACCGGGTCGTACGTCTATTTTGGAACATGACGTGGACGTTGGGAATGCCACACCAATAAAAGTCCCTTTATAGGTTAAACCCCTTTAAAACTAAGGTAGTAGCCAAAGAAATTGACTATATGTTAAAGCATGGTTTAACAGAGCCCCAGTAAAAGCCCATGGTCCTCTCCGGTAGTGTTAGTGAAAAAGCCTGATGGTGATTTTCGTTTGTGCTTTGACTATAGGAAACTTAATGAAGTCACGCAGACGGATTGTTATCCCTTGCCTCGTATTGAGGATTGTATTGATCGCATGGGAAAATCAAGGTTTATTAGTAAATTTGACTTACTAAAAGGGTATTGGCAAGTTCCTTTATCAAAACGAGCCAGGGCCTTGTCTGCTTTTGTGACTCCACAAGGGTTATTTTAATGCCGTGTAATGCCGCCTCGGTAAGAAGAACGCTGCGGCTATGTTTCAACGTTTAATGAACACATTGGTTTATGGTTTGGAAGGTTGCGTTGTGATATTGATGATATCGTAATTTATAGCGATGACTGGGAAACGCATCTGAAGCGTATTAGGGCTTTATTATTTAGGTCATGAGGTTTGGTGACGGTAAGGTGGCGCCTAAACAAGCCAATGTAGAGGCCATTGAGAAAATATCTATACAAAGTGTCGAAACGGATGTCAGAAAATTCCTGGGTCTAGTTGGTTATTATCGTAAATTTGTAATGAATTTTTCTGACATCGCTGATCCGCTCACTAATTTGTTCATGAAAACTGTTCCTTTTAATTGGACTCCTGAAACGCAAAGGGCATTTGAGTGCTAATAAGGTGTGCTTCTTAGTTTCCCCGTTTTAAGGGCTCCGGGTCCGGATTTCGACCTGCCTTTTTCGCTTGCCACTGACGCGAGTGATGTCGGTGTCGGAGCGGTCTTATTACAGAACGACGAGCAAGGCGTTGCTCACCGGTCGCGTTCTTTTCGAAGAAATTGAATTCCGCTCAACGAAAGTATTCGACGGTCGAGAAGGAGACACTCGCACTCATTCTGGCTATTAATAATTTTTTCCATCTATATTTCTTCCACAGGAACTCCTATAAAGATTATGACTGTTACCATAACCTTTGACCTTCATCAACAGATACAAAAATAAAAACCAACGTCTGATGCGTTGGAGCCTCCATTTGCAGAGGTGGAATCTAGAATTCCCACTCCCATGTCCCGGGAAAAGACAACGTTGTGGTCCGATGCTCTCTCTCGCAGCGTTGTTGAGGATAGGGAAGGATTCTTGCAGAGGGCTATTCGGATATTAAGGTAGTATCTGTATCGTTCTGGTTACGGTGTGTGTACTGTTGAAGTAGGTGCTTAGGTTTGTATGTAAAGAGTAAATGAGTGTGTAACTTATATGTATTAATTATATTATCCTTTACAGGAGTTCTGTAAATGCCTAGGGTTATAAAATTAAGAATAGTTTAATTAAGGTGAAGATGGAAAGTGCTAATCGGTGTTCATATTTTGTGGCAATGTTTATTTTAATGAAGGTTGAAGTGCTTATAATGCGTGATGGAATTGAGTGTTATAGGATACAAATGGGTAATATCGTAAAAATTGTTACTGAGAGGTGTGGTATACAATGATGTTGGTATACAATGGTGTTGGTATTTGTTGGTCTTTGGCGCATGGTATAATACGGTGAGGTGATTAATTTGGTGATTAGGATATTAATCGGAGAATCTACATTGTTAGCGGACCAGCTACTAATCCGGGCATTCTTGGTTTTCAGGCATAATTACGCTTCACGAAATTTTTGTGAGTTGGGGATTGCGCAGGGGAAAATTGTGTTTGGTTTTCTCTGTTGTCCACCAGTGTTAGTGTATGTATTCGGTAGGACACTTTTATAGTGAAATAGTGTGTTGTCACTGTGATATAGACAGGACTATTGTTCGCTGAACATTGTTGCAATGAGCGATTTGAAACAAAGTGAAACAACGTTGAGTGTGTGTAAATAAATTATGGCCTATGAACAGTTCTATGGAATCCGGATTAGAGCAGTATAGCTCTTAATAATATACGTATTGAGGTTTTCTGTGTTGTAGATTTTCCATTGTATTAATGATATTTTGTTAATTTTGATGCCATTGTGAGCTGCATCCTTGTTCCTTTGCACCCCTCCTGTTGGATATCAGGTTTTGTAAGTTTATTATTTTTACATTCATACCTTTGTTTTTTCTTTGCAGGGTTATATAAAACCTTGTGTTTGGCTTGTCGGTGTTTTTAACGACTATTTAGTTTCTTTTTCTTTTTCAAGTATACCCAAGTTATTTACTGTAAAAAAATATATATATGATATTTTTTTTTTATGGGAGAGGAGGTGTCACTTTGTTGTGATATTTTATTCCTAGTTATTTTATTATTCTGGTTTTTGTTATGTATATGCAATGTATTATTCTCCATTTAGTTTGTTTTCCTCCTCCCTCCCCGGTGGTTTGTCTGTTTGGTAATTGCCACTAATGACCATTCTGTCTTTTCATATATTTGTGAGTGTGGTGCTGTCACCGTGGCTGTGTCGGAGATTTTTTCGACTGAAGGAGTCGGTTGATCTCTGAGCCTTATTACTCCTGGTGACAATTGCATTTCCTACGTATCGCCTACTTGGATATATGATTATTCTTGAACGATTACGCTTCATCCTGCCTCACCCTCGGCTCAGTAAATGTCGAGGGGCTCTGCTTAGCCAAGGTATAAGTGATTAATATTTTTGGAATGTTCAAGCGATCTTTGTGATGCCCTTGGCTCTGGTTTGATTTGGACGTCCCGGGTTTTCTGGAGGATCATCCTCGAGGACGTAGGATCGCTGATGTGTGGATCCTGTGAAGTATCACAAATATATATTATACCTACTTATATCACTTTGCCACTTAACTTTTGTCTCTGGACGCAGAGGCATATAAGTAATTATAAAGATCACGGTTATAACTCCAGTGTTACGGAGGACAGAAATACATATATGTAATTAAGGAGATCACGGCAACAGCTCCAGTGTTTCAGAGGAGGGAAACCACCGCTAGGTTTGGTTTGTAATTGATAGGTGGTTATTCTTGCTTTCCGTATGCCTTCTCCTGTCTGAACCCCCTTCTCTTTGTGGATGTATCTTTGCTTTTTGCTATCTTAATTGGGTAAGTGTGTTGTTTTATAAATATTTCAGGGTGGTTGGTTTTCATTAATATATTGTATCCTGAGGTTCAGGAATAACTTCTGTCTGGATTATTTTTGTATTAAATTTAAGTATTTTTGTGTGTTTCGTTTTCCCCCATGAATGTTAATTTTTGCACTTTGATATTATTTTTGAGCTATTCCACTGATTATGGACTTAGCCTCTTGTTGTGAACAGAGTTTGGCAAGAAAAGTTTATTTAATTTTTAGTAACGGAGGAAAAGGACCGTTACACCTGTTATCTAGGAAGCTGCACAAGAGCCTTACAATGAGGTTTGGCGTGGGAGTGGTCATCAATTTATATTTCAAGCCATTGTGCCACACTTTGTCAAAAGCTTTTGCAGTGTCCCTTGAACTACATTGCAACCTTGGTCCTTCCGCTTGTGAAATTGCTATTTTTGGTTTCATACATTGCTGCAGTGGCCAGTTGAGTCCCCATCTACCTTTGGTGAATCCGTACTGGTTCTTATTTGTCAGCCCATTTTCATTAAGGAATCTTACTAATCTGTTTTTTATTATTGTCTACAATTTTCTCAGGAAATTCCAGCAAGGTTATTGGGCGGTAATTTTCCACATGTCTTGGGTCCTTCCCTGGTTTTCCTAAGAATCGTATCAACCCTTCTTTGTAGATGTCTGGGAAGTAGCCCATGCTAATTGTTTCATTTGTTGTCTCTTTAAGGATTTCAAGCATAGCATCCGGTAGGTTTTGCATTAGTTCTTTATTTATATTTGATTTTCAGGGGCTTTTCTCTTTTTTTCCTCTTCTTATTATAGATTTTATTTCATTTAATTCTACTGGTTTCAGCATGGGATTATCTGGGTCCAACCTGCTGGTGTCTACTCTTTGGTGAGGTGTTATGTTTCGCTCTTTCCCTGAGTATTGCCTCTTCTACTTCTCTTTCTTGTTCTCTGTCAAAGTTTCTGTTTTCTCCATCAGTTATTCTGAATGGTGTTCTGCCAATATTCTCTGAACCACCAGTTCTTTCTCATTATCTTGGTAGATTTTTCTATTGTTGTCAGTTATGTATGGGGCCGAATCACCTTCTTTCCCCAGTAGTTGGCTGATGTTTTCCCAGAATTTTGCTGGCTGTCCATACAGATCGTTAGCTGATTTTACTATTCTTTCCCAATGCTGATCATGGAGGACTTTGGATTCTTCAGTTATTAGGGTTTGTAGTCATTTTTGCCCTGTGGAAAGTCTCCCCTGACCATCCGTTTAATCTTGAGGCTCTTTCTAAGTTTCAAATTGCCACTGCAGTAGTTTGAGTTGGTTGCTTTCCTCTGGAGATTTTAGTATCCTGTACCCCCTTATAGGGGATATTAACTTTTGCTGCCCTTGCTATGGTATCAAACCAATCCTTCAACTTATTATCAATGTATGTTTTATCCTTTACTTCTGGCTGTTCATTTGCTCTGTGGGCTTCTCTTTCGAGTTGGATTTTAAATTTTTCCCAGTCTGCATTTGTGGGGCAGTTTCTTGGAGCAGTGGGAATCACAATACTTTTAGTAGCTAGAGTCAGGATCACTGGTAGATGATTGGAGGATGTTAATGCTCCTTGCTGAAGTGCATAGTTCAGGTGGGCTTGCCTGTTTGCTAGAAGGATGTCCGGTCTACCTAAATTTATGCCTACAAAGGTGGGGAAATCATGCCCCAGGTGTGAGGCTATCCCCCTATTTATTAGGTCATGCACTTGATCTCCATTTGCATTATTTCTGTCATAGCCCATTTGACCATGAGAAGCATTTAGGTCACCGAACAAGTAGGATGGCAGTCGCCTTTGGAGAATTTTCTTTATATCCTCTCTGGGGAAGAGTCTCCTTCTCAGTGGTAGATATGTTGTACCTATGACTAATGGTCCCCTTCTAGTCCTGACTTCCACTGCAAGTACATCCTCCACAAAATCATCCAGAAGCTTGTACTCTAGGTTCTTTTTTATTGCTACTGCTATGCCTGCACGGTCTTCATTATGAATGTTCCGCTTGTGCACACTGTACCCATAAATCTTCAGAGGTGTGTCATGTACAATTCCAGTTGCATCAAGTAATATGTCTGGGTCAATTTTCTTGTAGTAGGCAGTGAGTTCCCTGCTTCTGTTGAAGGTCCATTTAAGCACATTATGTTGGATTATTACCAGTTTCTCCATTTTGGGTTTATTTGTTTACGGTTTTTATTGATGGGCTGTTCCTTACCTTATTAAGTTGTTCCTTACCTTAGCTTCCTGTGACCGGTTTGAATGTGTTGGAATCTTTCCTCGTTCACCTCGGTTATTTCCTTGTGAGTGAGATCGAGAGTTCCATCTTTTATTGCGTTTTCCACATCAACATTAGATACGTCCCCAGTATATCCATATTTCAGTTCGCCTGTTGAGAAAATCATGTCTATTATTGTTTCTTGGGATGGCCTACTTGGCATAGCCGTATTTATGCTGGCATATATGCTCATATTAAGCTTTTTTTCTTTCTTTGTGGTTTTTTGTTCTTCCCTGTACCCAGTTCCTTTCATCTCATTTTCATTTGTTATCATTAGTTTAGACGGCCTCCTGTCTGATGTTATTGATAGGGCATTTCTCTGCCGTTTTTTATTTTCATGAATCTCATTACCTTGAGTTTCTTCAGGTTGTTCTGTTTGTCTTTGGGACTGTAGATTATAATTTCTGTCTTCTCCTTCAGCGTGTTTTTGGTTATCGTGATTTGTTTGTTGCTGCCCCAATTTTTCTATTACTGCTTCTGCAAATATTACTTCTTTCGGGATTATGACTTTTGGCAGTCCATTCGCTTCATATATTTTGTCAAGAGTGCTTTGGAAAGTACCTGGGATTGCTGCTTCGTTCATATTAGCCAGTATGAGGGCTGTGTTTATTATTACATTATGGTTATTTATTGAAGCATTCTTGGTATTCTTCCATCCTGCTGTTTCATTTTTATTGGTGGGTTGTATTAGTTTAGTTGCATTGTTGGCTGTAACTGATGCATAGGTTGGCATTGTTGTTGTTATATTCCTCTTTTGTCTTTCTTCTTTGATTAATTCCCTGTATACCCTCTTCCTCACAGGGCACCTCATTGCCATTGTTGGATGACTGCCATTACAATTGATGCACTTTGGAATTGCACAGTGACAGTCTGTATACCTGTGCTCCTGGCTGCTACAATTGGAACATATTTTGTAGTCCTTTTCTTTTTTTGCAAGAGTTTATTTCATGGTCATATGCATAGCATCTCATACATTGTTTTATTTTTGCATAGATTTCTATCTTTAACTGTCTCCCATAAAGTGATTGGGAGAAAAGAAGGATCCCTTGGTTCACTGCCTTTCTGGCCATTTCTTGATTTTCCATTTTAAATTTAATGATGTTGGTGTCACTCACCTTTATCACTTCTATTACCCTGCAGTAGCTGTTGCATCTTTCAATTTCCTCTTTTAACTCCTTTATGCTGTGGTTGTATACATACTCATCCAAACCTGTCACCACCAATGTCCGGTTTGCAATGTCTTCAGGCTCTTCTATAATTTCAAATTTCTCTTTGTTAAAGTTTGATTTTTGTTCTCTGGCTTGGAGGTTAGTAGCAGTTTGGTCATCAGTTATTATTATGAATCCACTCTTAATGTTGATGACTTTGTAGACTTTGACATTGTTTTTTGTTAAGACTTCCCAGAGTTTATTCCTTCTATCCCCTTCACTAGGGCCATTATCCCTTATCCTTACTTTCCCCATGATTGAAAATTGAAAATTAGGATTTTATTGGTTGCATTACTAATTAAATGGTGAATGTGAATGATAATGCAAGAATGATTTGAATGGTAAAATGAACGGATGGGTGAATATTATGGGAGGGTATAATGGATGAACAAGTTGTTATATAATGTCACAAAGAAGGGTGACTGATACCTATCCCTATGCTGGCACTGAAAAAAGAGGCCAGGACGATGCCGACGACCTAGAATCGAGTTCTGATTTTGAAAAACCTCATGGGCCACGTCCCTCGAATTCTAGGCAGGGTTAGTACTGTTACTAATACTACTACTAATGCTACTGATAGAAACAATATAATGTAGGTATGAGAGTTGAATGAATGGTATGGAGTGGGGTAGGGGGGAGGATAAAGGAGCAAAGGGTTTTGGTGGTAAGGGATGGGGGGGGTCGGGGTTGACTTATACAATGACGACTTTGGCGAACCGCCAGTGAAAAAGCGGCTCCTCTGCTCTCCACCAATGGGAGGCGAGTACCATCCTCTTCAAGCCGTTTTTAGCTGGTAGTGTTGATTTAAGGTTGGTCTCAAAGCTTGGGTTGAAAAGTGGCTTGAAGCCTCTAGCGGACAGCCAATGAGAAGGCGGTTTCTTCTCCGCCAATGGGAGGGCGGCTTCTTCTCCGCCAATGGGAGGGCGGCTTCTTCTCCGCCAATGGGGGCCTCTGACACGTCCGTCTTCTACCGCTGCTCGCCTGTGAATGAATGAATGAATGAATCCTGAATCTTGGTGGTGAGTCCTTCTCTTTATATCTTGGTCGTGCGGGCGCTCATGGATGCTCCTGCAAGACCCGGAGGATGCTTGACTTTTCATTGGCTGGCGTTGATCTCTCAGGTGTGTTGCGTCACCTGGAGCCGGGTTTTCATTGGCTGCGACCATGGTGACGTAACTCCTGGTATTTCTTCCATCCTCTTCAATATTGGTCCCGTCCTGTTTGCTGGTGTTATCGTCTGGAGAGGGGGGGCTGGGCCTTCCTTACACAAGTGGGCAGCAGGAAGGGTTCCTGTGTCGTATTTAGGAGAGGTTTTTGTTCGAGGATTAATAACGCATCAAGGAGGCGTAGGCGTCACTGATCAGGGGCTCTTCCGATTATTTCCGTGTCCTCTCGCACAACGTGTTATTGGTGGGTGGTAAGGGTGTGGTTTTTGATGGCACCGTTCTGGGCGTGACAGGAGATCCTCTTAGACAGTCATAACGTTGTCATACCGATATAGACTGCAGGGCATCCTTGGATAGGGCATGTGTACCGGTAGACGACGTTATTCTGCTTCAGGGGGTCTCCTGCAGGCGGGGTGGGGTTATTCCTCATAAGCAGGTCTCTTGTTCTTCGGTTCTTATAATATATTATAAGAGTGAGTTTCTTCCCTTCCTCCACAGGGGTGGCGTTCACTTCCACAATCTTCTTGATGCATCTCTCCTCTTCTTTATATCCGTGGTGCATGAAGGACTTGTAGAAAATTCGTACATCCTCGGAGGGGGGGATTCTCTTTATTCTCTTCATCCCCCATGTACCATTTGTTCAAAGCTGTCCTTATCTCCCTGTTGATCAGCTTGTTGGAGTAACTGTTGTTAACCATCATTTGTGAGGCTTGATCCAGTTCTGCGTGGGTGTCCTGCCACGCTGAACAGTGTGTTAAGGCCCTCCTTACAAAGGCCCTGATGGTGGTGGCCTTGAACCTCGCAGGACACTCACTCTCTCCGTTCAAGCAAAGTCCCAAGTTAGTACATTTGGTGTAGACGGTGGTGGTCATCTTCGGGGTGGTCTTCGTAATTAGGACTTTGAGGAAGGGGAGCCGATCTTCGCTTCTAAATTCAATTGTGAAATTAAGGGTGCTGTTGCGCAGGAACTGCTGGCGAAGGGCTTCAAATTCTTCCTCGGAGTCAGCTTGAATAAATATATCGTCAATGTATCTAGCATATGTCCGGGACATTGGTGCTGCGAAAAAACCTGCTCTTCAATGGTACCCATATAAAAGTTGGCAAAGAGGACACCCAAGGGGGACCCCATTGCCACGCTGTCTTTCTGATGAAACATCAGTCCTCTGTGGGTGATGAAGGGGGCTCTCTTCGTACAGATGTCTAGGAGTGTCTTAAGGGATTCTTCCAGGATGTTCGGAGGTTGCATGTCAGGGTTCCTGTAGACCTTCTCCAATATGATGCCTATTGTTGCGTCAATGGGGATGTTGGTTAACAGCGACTCCATGTCGAGGGATGCCATAGTGCCGTCGCCAGGAGAATCCCGGATTTTCTCCAGGAACTCCGTCGAAGAAGTAAGGCAAAATTTGGAGGGGGTATTCAGCGTCAGGATTTTGTTAAGGCGTTTTGCCAAAGAGTAGGTTGGGGCAGGCGTCTGGCTAATGATGGGGCATAAGGGGTTACCTGTCTTGTGCGTTTTCACGTTTCCGTAAATGTACCCCAAGCTGTAATCTCCTTGGATGGGCAGGAGGTGAGATGCATTCGTTGCGGCGTTTACTGCAATGATGATGCGGTTAGCATACATCACTGCAGTTTGATGTCTTTGGTGGGGTTTCTGATTAATCTCTCGAATTTAGAGGTATCTGCTAAGATATCGTCTAGCTTCTCGAAATATTCCTCAGTCTTGATAAGTACAAAGGCGGCCGTTTTGTTTGCCTGATGTATCGTTATCTCCTCATTTTTCTTAAGATCTGCTGCTGCGTCCTTCAGCTCTTTGGTAAGTATCCTGCAGGTGTAGTTCCCTCTGTCCAGTCGGGGCTTCTGCGAGTAGGAGAGGTTGAAGGGCGTCGCTGGTCTTAAGGATCTTCTTGGCTTCTAACTGATGTATGGAGTCAAGGAGCAGTTCTATCACCATACGTTTTTCATGCTTTCTGGGTTTAGCCATGAAGTGACAGTGTAGGCCAAGGTTGAGTAGGTCGTCTTGTTCGGGGGTCGGTCTATATTGGGTGAGGTTTATATACCTCTGGGTCTTCTCTTGGACACGTATCTTCCCTCCGTTGAGGTCCACAAGCTTGCGGGTCATGCCCATGACTCGCTTACGCATGTCTTCCTCTTGCAGGTGGGTAAGATGGGCGTTAATCTCCAAGAAGTTAGGGTGCTCCTGGTAGTCCTCCTGGCAATGTTGTCTCGTACGTTATTGGTGTCTTGATCGGTAGTTTTGTTCGGGGTTGTCTTGTTTGTTAATGGGATCAGGCTGGGCAGCTTCAGAACATACTTCTGCCCATTCCTCTCGCAAGCGGTGATGCTCCTCCTGCAGGGCCTTCATCTCACCAGTCTTCTCCCGAAGTTGCCTCTGCAAGAGGGACGTCCTGTAGGCTCTGGTCCCTTCATCTTCTCTAGCTGTGGGGTCGTGCAGCCTGACATTCGTATATCTTGGGAGTAGACCCTCTTTTAAACAAGTCTTGTTGAAAAGGATTGCTGCATCAGCTCCATTAATTTTGTATAGAGTCTTCTCTACTTTCCTTATTAAGGATTTCTCAATGTTGCTGAAACTGGCAAGCAACGTGCCAAAGGGGATCGTCAAATCCGGTGTAGTTATATTGAACTATCTTTATTATTGCTATTACTACTACAAGTTTATCTTTCTCTCTCTCTCTCTCTCTCTCTCTGACATTTCGCCCACATCTGCCAGAGCATGGTCACAGTGATGGTTGCTGGAGGACTGAATCTTGGTGGTGAGTCCTTCTCTTTATATCTTGGATGTGCGGGCGCTCATGGATGCTCCAGCAAGACCCGGAGGATGCTTGAATTTTCATTGGCTGGCCGCCAGAAGTCGGAAACGCTCGAGGCACGTTGACCTTCTCAGGTGTGTTGCATCACCTGGAGCTGGGTTTTCATTGGCTGCGACCGTGGTGACGTAACTCCTGGTATTTCTTCCATCCTCTTCAATATTGGTCCCATCCTGTTTGTTGGTGTTATCGCCTGGAGAGGGGGGGCTGGGCCTTCCTTACACAGGTGGGCAGAAGGATGGGTTCCTGTGTTGTATTTAGAGGGGTTTTTGTTCGAGGATTAATAATACCTCAAGGGGCGTAGGCGTCGCTGATCAGGGGCTCTTCCGATTATTTCCGTGTTTTTCACGATGTCCTCTTGCACGACATGCTGTTGGTGGGCGGTGAGGGCGTGGTGTTTGATGGCACCGTTCTGGACGTGACAGGAGATCCTCTTAGACAGTCGTAATGTTGTCATACCGATATAGACTCCTGGGCATCCTTTGATAGGGCATGTGTACCAGTAGACGACATTATTTTGCTTCAGGGGGTCTACTGCATAACCAGGTCTCTTGTTCTTTGGTTCTTATAATAGATTATAAGAGAGAGCTTCTTCCCTTCCTCCACAGGGGTGACGTTCTCTTCCACAATCTTCTTGATGCATCTCTCCTCTTCTTTATATCTGTGGTGCATGAAGGACTTGTAGAAAATTCGTACATCCTCGGAGGGGGGGATTCTCTTTATTCTCTTCGTCCTCCATGTATCATTTGTTCAAAGCTGTCCTTATCTCCCTGTTGATCAGCTTGTTGGAGTAACCATTGTTAACCATCATTTGTGAGGCTCGATCCAGTTCTGTGTGGGTGTCCTGCCACGCTGAACAGTGTGTTAAGGCCCTCCTCACAAAGGCCCTGACGGTGGTGGTCTTGAACCTCGCTGTTTACCAACGTCCCCATTGACGAAACAATGGGCATCATATTGGAGAAGGTCTACAGGAACCCTGACATGCAACCTCTGAACATCCCGGAAGAATCCCTTAAGACACTCCTAGACATCTGTACGAAGAGAGCCCCCTTCACCACCCACAGAGGACTGATGTTTCGTCAGAAAGATGGTGTGGCAATGGGGTCACCCTTAGGCGTCCTCTTTGCCAACTTTTATATGGGTACCGTTGAATAGCAGGTTTTTTCGCAGCACTGATGTCCCCGGACGTATGCTAGATATGTTGATGATATATTTATTCAAGCTGACTCCAGCACCCTTAATTTCACAATTGAATTTAGAAGCGAAGATCGGCTCCCCTTCCTCAAAGTCCTAATTACGAAGGCCACCCCGAAGATGACCACCACCGTCTACACCAAATCTACTAACTTGGGACTTTGCTTGAATGGAGAGAGTGAGTGTCCTGCGAGGTTCAAGACCACCACCATCAGGGCCTTCGTGAGGAGGGCCTTAACGCACTGTTCAGCGTGGCAGGACACCCATGCAGAACTGGATTGAGCCTCACAAATGGTTACTCCAACAAGCTGATCAACAGGGAGATAAGGACAGCTTTGAACAAATGGTACATGGAGGACGAAGAGAATAAAGAGAATCCCCCCTCCGAGGATGTACGAATTTTCTACAAGTCCTTCATGCACCACAGATATAAAGAAGAGGAGAGATGCATCAAGAAGATTGTGAAAGAGAATGTCACCCCCGTGGAGGAAGGGAAGAAGCTCTCTCTTATAATCTATTATAAGAACTGAGGAACAAGAGACCTGGTTATGAGGAATAACCCCACCCCTCCTGCAGGAGACCCCCTGAAGCAGAATAACGTCGTCTACCGGTACACATACCCTATCCAAGGATGCCCTGGGGTCTGTATCTGTATGACAATGTTACGATTGTCTAAGAGGATCTCCTGTCACGCCCAGAACGGTACCATCAAACACCACGCCCTCACCGCCCACCAACAGCACGTCGTGTGAGAGGACATTGTGAAAAACATGGAAATAATTGGAAGGGCCCCTGATCAGCGACGCCTACGCCTCCTTGAGGCGATATTAATCCTCGAACAAAAACCCTTTCTATATACGACACAGGAACCCTTCCTGCTGCCCACCTGTGTATGGAAGGCCCAGCCCCCCACCCCTCCAGATGATAACACCAGCAAACAGGACGGGACCAATATTGAAGAGGATGAAAGAAATACCAAGAGTTATGTCACCACGGTCGCAGCCAATGAAAACCCGGCTCCAGGTGATGCAACACACCTGAGAGGGTCAACGCACCTCGAGAGGAATGGGGGGAGGTACGTTCTGTAGCTGCCCGGCCTGATCCCATTAACGAACAGGACAACCCCGAACAAAACTACCGATCAAGACACCAATACCGTACGAGACAATATCGCCAGGAGGACTACCAGGAGCACCCTAACTTCTTGGAGATTAATGCCCATCTTACCGACCTGCAAGAGGAAGACATGCATAAGCGAGTCACGGGCGTGACCTGCAAGCTTGTGGACCTCAACGGAGGGAAGATACGTGTCCAAGAGAAGACCCAGAAGTATATAAACCTCACCCAATATCAAGACTGAGGAATTTTTCGAGAAGCTAGATGATATCTTAGCAGATACCTCTTAAATTCGAGAGATTAATCAGAAACCCCACCAAAGACATCAAACGGGATGCTAACTGCATCATCACTGCAGTAAACGCCGCAACGAATGCATCTCACCTCCCGCCCATCCAATGAGATTACAGCTTGGGGTACCTTTACGGAAACGTGAAAATGCACAAGACAGGTAACCCTTTATGCCCCATCATTAGCCAGACGCCTGCCCCAACCTACGCTTTGGCAAAACGCCTTAACAAAATCCTGACGCTGAATACCCCCTCCAAATTTTGCCTTACTTCTTCGACAGAGTTCCTGGAGAAAATCCGGGAATCCCCTGGTGACATCACTATGGCGTCCCTCGACGTGGAGTCGCTGTCAACCAACGTCCCCGTTGATGCAACAATAGGCATCATATTGGAGAAGGTCTACAGGAACCCTGACATGCAACCTCCGAACATCCCGGAAGAATCCCTTAAGACACTCCTAGACATCTGTACGAAGAGAGCCCCCTTCACCACCCACAGAGGACAGATGTTTCGTCAGAAAGACGGCGTGGCAATGGGGTCCCCCTTGGGTGTCCTCTTAGCCAACTTTTATACGGGTACCATTGAAGAGTGGGTGTTTTCGCAGCACCGATGTCCCCGGACATATGCTAGATACATTGACGATATATTTATTCAAGCTGACTCTGAGGAAGAGGTTGAAGCCCTTCGCCAGCAGTTCCTGTGCAACAGCACCTTTAATTTCACAATTGAATTTAGCAGCAAAGATCAGCTCCCCTTCCTCGACGTTCAGCGTGGCAGGACACTCACGCAGAACTGGACCGAGCCTCACTAATGATGGTTAACAACAGTTACTCCAACAAGCTGATCAACAGGGAGATAAGGACAGCTTTGAACAAATGGTACATGGAGGACGAAGAGAATAAAGAGAATACCCCCTCCGAGGATGTACGAATTTTCTACAAGTCCTTCATGCACCACGCCTGCAGGAGACCCCCTGAAGCAAAATAACGTCGTCTACCGGTACACATGCCCTATCCAAGTATGCCCTGGAGTCTATATCCGTATGACAACGTTAAAACTGTCTAAGAGGATCTCCTGTCACGCTCAGAACGGTGCCATCAACACCACGCCCTCACTGCCCACCAACAGCATGTCGTGCGAGAGGACATCGTGAAAAACACGGAAATATTCGGAAGAGCCCCTGATCAGCGACGCCCACGCCTCCTTGAGGCGTTATTAATCCTCGAACAAAAACCCCTCCTAAATACGACACAGGAACCCTTCCTGCTGCCCACCTGTGAAAGGAAGGCCCAGCCTCCCCCTCCAGACGATAACACCAGCGAACAGGACGGGACCAATATTGAAGAGGATGGAAGAAATACCAGGAGTTACGTCACCATGGTCGCAGCCAATGAAAACCCCGCTCCAGGTGACACAACACACCTGAGAAGGTCAACGTGCCTTGAGCATTTCCGACGTCTGGCCGCCAGCCAATGAAAAGTCAAGCATCCTCTGGGTCTTGCAAGAACATCCGTGAGCGCCCGCACGACCAAGGTATAAAGAGAAGGAATTACACCAAGATTCAGTTGCTGCTCGGCCTCCGTAGCAGTAACATCTCTTCCGAGACCTTCTCTGGTGAACGTGAGCGGGAGCGAGCGATAGCGCCATCCCAGTCGATGATAGCGGCGATTTTTCCAGCGATTTTCGGCGGAACTTTCGGCGATTGACAACGACGACACCAAGAATTATAATTCTGTGAGAGCTCTCTCACATATTATAAGAAAATTCATATGACATCTCTGTTCTCTCAAATAATTTTTCCTTTACTAACAGTCTCTCCTGCCTAAAATTCGGTAGCCGTTGGGGTCTGAAAACTCCGATTGAAGCAGGGACAAAAGGGCAAAAACTTCCTACTGTCGCAATCCTTTATTGCAAGTAGCACAGGGACGATAGGCTGGTGTCTCTCATAAACCAGGTTTAGGCCCTTCAGGCCAAAGTTAAAAAATATAACATACACACACACACACACATACACTCTCTCTCTCTCTCTCTCTCTCTCTCTCTCTCTCTCTCTCTCTCTCTCTCCCCTCACAGATAGACGAATGCAGCCATGGACCCTGTAACTGCAGAGGCACCTGAGAACCAGAAACCACCAGAAGAAGAAACCACCACGGCCACTCCAGAAGACACAGTAAACCCCCCTGCCATGGACACAGATGATGGTTTCCAGGTCGTCACCAGAGGCAAACGGAAACAGCAAGGACCACCAGCAGCACCTTCACCCTCACATGGCCAACAGGAAGCAGTGCCTATGAGTTTGTCAAGGACCTTGAAAGGAAAGGTAAAGTTTTCAAGGTAAGACCCACTACCAGGGAAGAACTGTTTGTTATACCCTCAAATGAAAATACAAATGAATATATGAAAAACAACCCTGCTAGCTTCAAATACCTCAATCCTGAGGACAAACCCTGCAAATTTATTTTATGCCACTTCCCTCTGCAATTTGACACCAGGGCTATTCTGGAAAACCTAGAGTGGTCAAAGCAGAAAGATGCCACACAAAAGGACCCATCCCCCAGCCAACCCGCAAAGTCTTAGTTGAGTGGAAAGGAACTCAGCCAAAATCACTGAATCTTGGCATGTGGGGCTCCTTCCCCACCATGGACTTCACACCAGAACCTCTGAGATGTTTTAACTGTCAGAGGTACGGACACCATAGCAGTGCCTGCACCGCCAAAGCTATTTGCGGTGTATGTAGTGGGAGACATCCCACAAAACTCTGCACAGATAAGTTCAAAGCTGGAAAAGAAACAAATGCTAGATGCCCCGCATGCAAGGGAAACCACCATGCGCGGAACAGAAAATGCCCGATAAGGCTACAAAAAATTGACACACTAAAAGGAATTGCACCTTGGAGCCTCCCTGGACACACACTCACAAAACACCAGACCCCAACAGACAACAGCAGCTCCCACTACCCAGCAGGGATCAAGGTCCTATGCTACTGCAGCTAGGGGGCCTAAACAAGCTCCCAAAACACACAGACACACCCCCAGCATAAGACACAGTCCTATGCTGCTGCAGCTGGAGTGCTTAGACCCAATAGACCACAAAACCAGCCTCAACCTCAGAAAAAAGAAAACAAAACACACCCCAAACCACACCCAGACCAACACACACCAAAGAAACAAATAACCAACACAAGAAGGAAAATCAACTTCTCAGAACCGGCCACGCCAACAAACACATGTTTTAACCTCTCCTGTTCCTGAAACCCGACCTATCCTCCTCACGCCATATCCCAAAACCAGCTCCACTGTTCCTAGCTCCCCAAAGCCATATAACCCAGTCTCCCCTCCTCCTCCTACCCCACAAATCAACAGGTTTTAAGTTCGCCCAGAGCTAAAATACGACAAATACATTGCACAGACCCAAGACCTCACAAATCTTCTAGTGCAATGCTATTCAAGTTTGCAGAATTAACAGGATCAAACTTTCAGAGGAAATAGTCAAAGAAGTGGTTGATAAGTGCATAAGAACGTCCAGAGGACTTTTTGCATCACCATCCCTACACAACTAAATAACAACAGTGCGAATAGCACTACAAATACACTCGGTGTCAGTTTCATCCCAAGTGACAGTACCAGGTACATCTCCAGTGCCAGGGCCAACCACAGTGTTGGTAGTCAAGGCACATCAAGTGCAAATGACGAGTTAGGAAACAACAACAACACAAACAGAATAAATGATTGCAGAGATACAGGCACTAAAAATCCTCCAGTGGAACATGCTAAGTGCAAACAATAAATACGCATTCCTGCAAGCACACACACAAACAAATAACTATGACATCATAATGTTACAAGAAACACTAGTAAGGGAAAACGCCTAATTCTAAAAGAGGGCTAATCACCCTGGTTAAAAACACAATCCCGTCAAGAAAAGTAGACAACATCCCTTGCGGAGATGATGTAGAATCAGTCCGCGTAAAACTCACACTTGCAAACACAACACTGATGGTACACAATATATACAGGGCTCGGGACAACACATTTGAAGGGGAAACACTATTCAGCGCAGTGACACAAGAAAACACAGTAATTGGGGGAGACTTCAATGCACATCACCCGAGTCTGAACTCTACACAACAAACAAACACAATTGGGAGACATCTACACCAGTTATCATGTGAATTCCCAGAGGTGTGCCTACTAAACAGTGGATTATTATTATTATTATAAAAATAGTTTAACCAGACCACTGAGCTGACTTTCAGCTCTCATAGGGCTGGCCCGAATGATTAGATAAAATTCCAGGTCTGGGCCAAAGGCCAGGAACCTGGACCAAATAGGTCATGAAGCATAATAAACAATAAATTATAAAACTGCACAGGGGCACAGACTCATACTAGAACTCAAACACGCAATAAATACATTTACTCACGTTTCCATACATACTTATTAAAAAGGTGTATTAAAATTAATAACAGGTCAATAAAATCTTAAAAATCTTATCTAAAATTCATTAATTGCTCTGAGGTTTTTGTATCGTTATTATGTCTTATTAATTAAATCAGAGTTCTTTAGAAACGTTAAAACCGGAACCACTGAAAATGTGAAAGATTCTGACAAAATTTCTTTTATTCTTTTATTTCCAAAAGTTGACAGCCTCTGCTGGTCATACCTTGGGCATTCACACAACGTTGTGCCGACCAGTTTTTTCATCAACACCTTGCACTCTGGGCACTCTGGAGCAGGGTCACGTGGGCTGCTAATCAAGTGCCCATGTGTCAGACGAGTGTGGCCTATACGTAGATGTGTCAGGATGACTTGTGTGTGTCTCTCTCCCTGATATATGGAGCTCCATTTCTTAACATCAGGTTTTATTTGTTTTAGTTTATTACTTTCAGATTCTTCGCTACCATTATGTTTGCCATTTATTTACAATGATTGTTTTTAAATAAGCTATATAGTCACTAATAGGGATGTTTATACTTGTTCTCATCATGTGGACTGCTTCCTTGGCTGCTTTGTCAGCTTCTTCGTTTCCTTTTATTCCGACATGGGCAGGGATCCAACATATTTCAATATTTTTTCCCTTATTATATAAATTATGGAGTAAAAACTTAATCTGTTGCACAATATTATTTCTGGGATTGTAACTTTTAATGGCTTCTATAGCGCTTCTAGAGTCGCTATAGATCACAAAATTATTAAAGGGGTGTTCTTTGATTATTTCTATGGCCGATGTTATTGCACATAACTCTGCTGTAAATACAGAAGCATCATTGGGAAGAGAGAACTGGTATGTTTTTTTGTTCCTGGGATACTACAGCATATCCCCCACTCCTTATTCTGATTTGGATCCATCCCAAGTTATATACTGCGTAATGGGGACCTTTTCGGGTTATGTGCTCTATTGCATATTGTCTATGGTGTTCTGGAGTATACGAGTAATTTTTTGATAAATATTTTAAGTTAGAGCAAATTTTTATCTTATTCATATTCCATGGAGGCGGTAATTTTACTATTGAAGGTAGTTGTGAATTTATATTAAATGACTCAAAACAGTCTTTCTAGCTCTTATGGAAAGGTGGTATATGATTGTTAATAAAATGTATCACGCAATTCAAATAGTTTTTTTGTTGGGGAATCACTACACTGAATCTTTAGGGCACTCTTCATTGTCACCAACTCTCTATGGAGAGAGAGGTAGTTCACCACATTCAACCTGTAAAGAAGAGGTTGGTGATGATCTAAAGGCTCCTGAGCATATTCTAAGGCCTTCATTGTGAACCGAGTCTAATAATTTCAGTGTTGTGTCTGAAGCCGAGCCGTATATTTCACTGCCATAATCAATGATAGACAGTACTGTTGCTTTATATAGCAATGTAAGGGTTTGTTCTATCTGCTCCCCATGTAGTGCTTGATAATTTTCTAATTAGATTTAAAGCTTTTTTGTATTTTGCTTTCACGTATGCTATGTGGGCTTTCCAGTTTAAATGAGTATCAAGTACTAATCTAAGAATTTTGCAGTTTGCCCAATTGGTATATTATGACTTCTGATTTTCAAAATCTATTTCTTCATTTTTCATCCACCTTTTATCTTTGTAGAAAGCGATTGCTTGTGTCTTATGTATGGCTAATTTAAATCCTACAGATGATGTCCATTCATCTATTTTTATTATAGTTTTGTTAATAATGCGTTCTGCATGTTTAATGCGAGATGCTGAATAATAGATGGCAAAACATCATCCATATAAAGGTTGCTTTTAATTCCAGTAGGTAAAGTTTTACTAATATCATTTATTGCAAGGGTAAATAGTGTGCCACTAAGGACACTTCCCTGTGGAACACCATTTTCAAGTGGAAATGTTCTGGACAATGTATCATCAATTCTCACTTGAAAAACTGCGCTTTGTCAGAAAGTTTTTGGACGAACTTGGGTAAATGTCCAGGATGTTGTTATTTTGTAAAGTTTTTAATATATGGATACCTCCATGTAGATCATAAGCCTTTTCAATGTAAAAAAAGAGCTACAGTTACCCTGTTTCGTTCAAATCCTCTGCGTATATGGTCTTCTAACTGTTACATGCGACCCGAATTGAGTAGGAGTCAAAATTTTATTTTCTCGAATGTGCCACGTTAGTCGAGCATTCAACATCTTTTCAAGTAATTTGCATAAGCAACTTGTTTTAGAGTTATTGGTCTGTAATTGTTAACATTGCTTGGATCCTCTCCAGGTTTGGGGATAGGAATTATTATAGCTTCACGCCATTCATCAAGAAATAAATTCCTGAAGCCATAAATGATTATAAAATTGTAATAAGTATGACTTTGCCAAAGGTGCTAAGTGGCATATCATCTCAAAACAAATATTATCACCTCCAGGCAGGAGCAGATTTATTGCTGTTCGAGGAGAGCATATTTTCAAATTCTTCCACATCAAATTTCTATTATATATATCTTCCCTTGTTTCAAAATTTATTGTTATTAATCATATACTATTATTCTTTGTGCGAAAGTGTTCATCCAATCTATCCTACTTCATTTTGCTAAGTTTTCTCCTATTATATTGCTTATTTCTTTTGGATTAAGTATTCTCTTTTCCCATCTTTTAATATCGCATGTCTAGGTGGTTTAACATGGGTAACATTTATTTTTCTGATTTTTTCCCATATTTTTTGTCTTCTATTTTACTCCCTGCTTTATTTGAGTTTGTGCAATTACAGTCCCATATTGGGCTATGAGCATTAAAATCACCTACTATTAATGTAGGTTCCTTTGTATTGTTTAATAAATCTTTAAGTTTATCAATGTCATAGTTTTTATTTGGTTGGTTGTATAAATTATAAATTACATAATTATCATTTTTGATTTGTATTTTAATACTTGATATTGCAAGTTAGTAAAGTTTATAATAAGTACTTTGTCATAACATACTTTGTTATGCACATATATAGCAGTTACCGTAGATTTCCTTCTTCCTCTCTAGATGCAGATACTAATGTATATTTACCTATAGTTGGTATTGTTTTATTGACATGCTGTAAACATAATACCATTGGTTCATATTCCTTAAGTAATCGTTGCAATTCTCCCAAATGTAATCTGGTCTGGATGCCATTTACGTTCCATTGTATAATGTTGAAAATATTATGTTAGTGTACTTATTTTCTTTTAGTGGAATCATCAATTTGCATTTTTTCTAAAATTTTATTTACGACATTATTTGTTTTTCCTTATAAGATTATTAAGATGTCCAATGCACAAGACAGCCTTTTCGTGAGTGTCCAAAAACTATTAGTCTCTCTACTTTCTACAGTTGTATAAAATTTTTTATGTGTTCGTTAAACTGTCTTTTTGTTATATTCTGTTTTTTGTTGCTAATTCTATGAAAATTATTACATCC
Source organism: Macrobrachium nipponense (assembly GCF_015104395.2). Taxonomy (NCBI): domain Eukaryota; kingdom Metazoa; phylum Arthropoda; class Malacostraca; order Decapoda; family Palaemonidae; genus Macrobrachium; species Macrobrachium nipponense. The sequence continues at coordinate 18,305,362 of NC_061090.1, read as the reverse complement.
CACATGTGTTTTTGTGTGTGTGTTTTTTTTTTTTTCATTGCTTTTGCTGCTCCTATTATTGGTGATGGACTAATCTCTTCTCCCATCACGTAATTATTTTGTCTATGGTTTGTTCCTGAGCTGTTTCTTTGATGTTCTGGGTTGTTGTTTTTCCATTGGTTTTATTACTATTTTAGGAGACAATGGGATATTCTTATTTCTTGTTTGCCTGTCGTGTTTCGTTGGGTAGTTCTCCTTTGCCTTAACAGACAATTCTCTAATGATTGTTGGTTGGTTTTTTTTTTTGGTTTGGCGGAGTCCTCTCCAGGGGCCTCTTTTTATCTTTAGCTTCTTGTTCTTATAAACTTTCTTCTAACATTTCAGTGATACATGTATCATCTTGAGATTCTATTTCTTTTAATATCTCAAAAGAATTTGACCAAAAATTTGTGCATGTTTCTTGGTTTTTTGCTATACTGTTCTCTTTATGCAAAGTGTATTATTTTTCCTTCCGTTTTTCTGGTTAGGGTTTTAATATTCTTATCCTTTTCCATTTTTGTCTCATTGTTTGAAATTATTAGTAGAAAACGTTTGTTTTCTAGCAGGATCATACATTCCTCTGACTTTTAATTCTAACTTGACTTCCTTTAAAGGCATTCCTGTTCTTTCTTGAAGTAATTTTAATTCTGTGTTGATATATAATACATACATCTTTAGATCTTGCATGGTGATTCTGCCCGCAGTTCACACACTTTGGCTCACCGCACTTCCACTGTGTGGAATGTTCGTCAGATCCACAGTATGCACATACCGCTGTATTACGGCAGTTTTTCTTTGTATGTCCTATATTTACTACAGTTTTGGCACTGTAGTGGTTTTGGAACGCACGGTCTTAGTTCTCTGCTTTGGCCATAATTTTAATTTTTTTTTTTTTTAAAGGTAATTCTTGGCCGTCAAATTTATTTTTGCTATTCTGAGAGTTTTTCCATTACTTCTTCTACTGTTTTGTTGTAAATTTCGCAATCTTGGACATTATATATCTCTTTTAAAGGAATCTAGCAATATATTTTTTTTCTAAAGGTTCAGGGAGTACATTGGTACCCTGTAAACACTGTACATGATGTCATGTTTTTTAATATGTACATTTATATTATCAATATTTTTTATTGTTAAGTAATTTTCTGATTGGCTCTAGTTGTAGTTTCAATTAACCAAGTTTGGTCTTATATTAGTCTGAATGACATTTCTGCAGTTGAATGTCGATTCAACAAAAGTTTTCCCAGTTTCAATGCCGATATTCTGTTTTCGGTTTCCATAGTAAGGAATCTTGACCAACTTCCACTACCAAAGAGGGAGTCGAAATGGGTCAAGGTTGGATCAACACGATATCTGTTTTTTCTTGTTGGTCTATATGGTAACCAAGTTTTGATACCTTCCTGCTCTTCTCTAACTGGGGTGTCTTGGGGATAGTCCGTTGCCATGCCAGAAGTCATAGTGGGGTTTGGTGTATTTTCCATAGAATAATAATAATTTTTTCGTCCAGGATGAGGTCCCTCTCACAGGGAGGCCAACCGGGGGAGGAGCAATATTGTTACATAGTGGTAACTGCTCTGGGATCCTCACCTGGATATACGCCATACCCACAGTGCCTTAAGGTCCTCAGTCCCAAGAGAATCGGACCCAGCACTGTGGGCATGGCTTGACATAAAAATTTCCCTCGCTCAACCACGTCAGGTACTCTAGTTTTACGGGTGGAGTGGCATGCCGTCCAACTCCACCCTCCATCAAGTTAAAAGAGCAGTCAATCCAAATCTATGCCAAGGTCGTCAACGAAAGAAGAAGGAGGGAAATGGGAAAATTTAAAAGAGGAGGAGTAAAGGAGTTAAAGGTCCCAATGATCAGTTGGATCCACAGCATAAAGCATAGGCATAAAGGGGCATACTCTCTCTGCAGTGGATCCCTAAGCCCCCCACCTCGTCAAGGAGTTGGGATCAGGGGGACTAAACAGTGGAGAGCCAACTCATCTAAAAGGAGGAAGACTAGATCTTACCTTCACAAACTCAGCCCTAAAGGAGCAAGTAACATGGAAGCTGCACGAGACTCACAAGTGAACACATAGCCATTGAGCCTACAGCTCAAAAAGCTGCCCCCCATACCACCGCCACCAGAGAGAGATGGAACCCCAAGTTCGCAAGCTGGGCTACATTCGAAGCCACAATGACGAGATGGGCGAGGGACTACCTTGAAAACCCAGCAAACGACATAGAACTCTTTTATGAAGAGTTCATCAGTAAACTCAGAGAGGCAGCAAACATGTCCATGCCAAAGATCAAACAATCCAAGATCGATCACAAAGATGCATGGTACTACTGTGAAGTCAAAGAACTCAATGCCAGAGTCAACAGAGTCCGGAAACTCTTCAGACGGGAACCATCTGACGAGATGCACAGACTTCTCAGAGAGGTAATAGTCCACGCAACTGAAGAGACAAAAGAAATCAAACACCAGGCATGGTATGATTGGTGTGCAAACATCAGCAGACAAACTCCAGTAACCCAGATCTGGAGATTCCTTGCAAAAATTGCAGGGAAAGGAAGAACAGAGCAAAGCATCCATCCCAACCCACAAGAAGCTGACAATATAGCCAGAAACTTCGCAAAAAGGACAAAATCCCACAACCTTCCCCAAACAACACGGGAAAAAATAAATGAAATTTCCCCAGCAAGTTGGAGAGAAATCAATACTGCCTGCAACACACCTGATGACACAGTCACACCCTTCACTATGGAAGAACTAAACAGTGCACTCAGCAAGGGGAAAAGAGACAGCCCGTGGAGCAGATGCAATCACCTACAGCATGCTGAGACACAAGGGAGACCCTGCCAAACAGGTATATCTACTCCTGGTTAACAGGACATATGCAGAGCATACCAGGCCAAAGAAATGGCAACAGCAAGACACGCAACCAATACCAAAGCCAAAAGAGTAAGGCGCATATAGGCCGATATCCCTCATTAGCTGCACTGAAAAGGTTGCAGAAAGAATGGTTCTAAATAGACTACTATGGAAAGCAGGGCCCCTACACCATAGGCTCTATGCCTATAGGGAAGGAGTAGGCACCCATGAGTGCCTCACAGATGTGCTAAGTGCCATAAATGGCAGGAAATCCATAGTGGTCTTCTTAGATCTAGAAAAAGCATATGAACTGGCCAATGCAGCAACCATCCTCTCCTCCCTAGTCCGAAAGAGGATCAAAGGCAACCTGCTTACATGGACAAAAGGATACATGCAAAGACAGAGAAGCAGAGTAGTGTTCCAAGGCAGAATGTCAGAAACTACTCTCTTGAAAACGGCACTCCACAGGTGGGGGCATTCTAAGCCCCTTCTTATTCAATGTCCTTATGGAAAATGTAGCCTGTCTCGAGCTACAACAAGGAGTAGAGGTCTTCATATATGCTGACGAGGATGTTTCGCATCGGTCAGCTCCGGCCCTCAAAGACAACTCCAAAAGATGCAAGAAGCCTTGCAAAAACTTGAGGACAAGTGCACACAACTGGGACTCAAAATCAACGGAAACAAGACAAAAGCCATGGCAATAAAACATGATCGAAATCCACCCAACCTTCACCTTCTACTGAAAGGAGACGTCATAGACTGGGTGGATAGCTACACATATCTGGGAGTCTGCATTGCAGATTCACTATCTCCTGAGAAGGAAATACAGGCCAAAACAAAATAGGGCTTAATGCCCTAAATAGAATCACATCACTACAAAAAGGTGCAACATACCATCTGCTCAGGAGGTTCTACATACAAACATCAGAGCACAAGTAGAATATGCAGCACCAGTCCTGACAAGTCTCAGAAAGGATCAACAGCAGAGGCTGGAAGTCATCCAAAATAATGCAATGAGACTTATACTTGGAGCCCCAATGTGGACAAGAATTTGTCTCTTGAGGGCAGAGACACAACTACAGTCTCTCAAGTACAGGACAGGCCAAAGAAATATTGCCATTCTGTGCAAAACCATCAGAAACGACAGAAATGGGACCACCACACAAAAACAAAATGCAAGCATGTATAAACCTGCAATGAAGAGCTAGACCCGCCCAAAACCTATGCGCAGCAAGTATACTCCAGACACTGAGAGAACTGGGTATGCAGGCCACAGTGAAACACATAACAAAGGATGGTCCCACCTGAGGGATACTAAAACCACCTCCCTGGGTCGAAGACCCAATCCAGTATAACTTCACAATACTACCGGCAAACAAAGCACTGTGCACAGCAGCACAGATGAAAAATGCAGCTGAAGAAGCAATCAGGAGCACAGCAGCTGAAAACACATATTACACAGTTGGCTCAGTTGATCCAAAAGCTCCAGGAACTGCAGCAGCAGTGGCTGCCCAAGACTTCAAAGGAAGCTGGAGGCTATCCAATAATGCCTCCATACTACAAGCGGAACTAATGGCAATCTTAAAAGCTTAGAAATTCCAATCTAAAAGAAGGACACACAACAGTGCATATCGACTCAAAAGGAGCAATATTCGCAATCAAGCGACAAATCCAAAAGAAAATGTGACACTGATAACAGCCATAAAATCAGTGGCCAAGTCACATCAAGCTGCTGGCAGGAGAGTCACACTAAACTGGATACCCAGCCATGTGGGAATCCAGGGAAATGAAGAAGCAGACATCCTAGCCAAAAGTGCCCTCAGCAGCAGTAAAGTAAGCATAAAGTGCAACCATCCACAACACACCTAAAGGATATGGCTAAAAGCTATGCCAAACTCCAAGAAGAGAGTGAAGTATACGACGTCACTATCTACAAGATTCACGAACGAACGTCCAAGTGGTATGTGGATGTCACAAATCTAACGCCGCATGACATCGCAAAACAAACCACTAGAAAAACTCAGTCATCACACACAGATTAAGCTGGATACCTGTGCACCTGGCAAATGATAGTAATGAGGGCAGGTATGTCAGTACTGTGACTGTGAGGGCAATCCAGCCCATCGAGCACTACCTACTAGACTGCCCAGAGGACACAGTCTCTCAGGTCGAACCTAACTGAAAATGAGCTGACACCGGCACAGATCACCAGACACATCCTAAATAACATAGGGGAGGGGACATGGGAAATGTCCTAATGTCTCACCCACCTCCCATGGTAAAAAGACGAATCTCACGGCATTTCTCCATAGAACACATGGCAATCTCCTATTGTCTTACAAACATAAAACCAAAGAAAGCTACACAATGCACAAACCCTCTACTTCACTGTTTGCAATGGAGCCATACACATCTTTGGGAGCATATGTATAAGTGTGAGTATGCATGAACATATATATATATACTATAATACTTTCTTAATGTTGGTTTAGATATATTGCAATATTCTCGTATGCTACACACATGTATATATATTGGTGCCTAAAATGTTTATAGGTAACTCCCCCCACCCCCCCCCCCCCCCCCCCCCCCCCCTTTTTTTTAAACTCTTCATTTCCTTTCCCTCAAACTAAAACTCGCTTCCTTCTTCCTACACTGAGGTGCTGGTAAGCTAAATTGGCCATTAACTTACCAATCGTTATTGCGCAGAACGAAACGACTATTTGAGAGAAGCACGCTACCTATTCTTGGCAGAGAGAGAGAGAGAGAGAGAGAGAGGAAGGAAGTTTTCGATTCATCCCTTTCCAAAGCGATAGGGTCAGGAAACACGGTTAAGGCATCACAGGGAGGATCACTGCAATCGGGAAAGCAGAAGCAGAAAAGGAATACCTAAAATCTCTCGAGTTAACTTTCATTAGACAAGCCTACCTGAATGTTGCCAGTCACTGAATTCGTTTCAACTGGCTTTGAAACGGTCAAGGTCACGGCAATGTGGCACAGCTATAGTAGATTCATATCAACCGTGCATCTGATGTCAAGGCCAATCCCTTAAGATGCTCCTGATTGGCTGCTGATAAGCCAATGACAGCCACAGGGCTGGAAACTCTCAGTCTCTTTCGAGAGTTTACATAGGCAGGATGTATGTTCCACCTCCCTGAGGAATGCGTACTTTCAAAGTACCCTCCCTCAGGAGAGGTGGAACATACATCTTGCCTAAGTGAACTCTTGAAAGAGACTGAGAGTTTCCATCCCATGTTATTGGCTTATTAACAGCCAATCAGGAGCGTCATAAGGGAACATAAGGCCTAGGCATCAGATGCACGGTTTGCTGTGAATCTACTACCAGTACCATCTGTGTCTCTCAGTAACTAAAACCAGTCTGTGGCATGTTTT
>NC_061090.1:18272867-18298595 GCF_015104395.2 Macrobrachium nipponense | reverse complement strand
TTCACGTATTATACACACACACACATACATATACATGTGTGTAAAATCGATATACATACCTTCAGCGATTGCTCATAGCCCGGAAAGATGATGGTAAGATCAGTATATTTACAGAGATCATAAATAGCTGATAATCTCTCCATTGGGTTGACCAATTCGTCTTGCCAATAACCATTCTCATTTTGGGTATCAGGCATTTGTTCTGTTTAAAATACAATAATGAATGAGCTAAATTTCTCAATGCTGTTACTGCTGTTATTGTTTTCATTTAATACTTTCTTTCTGTTAGCATTACTACTAATAATACAATACTATAATACTAATGACATGTTTTGCAAATTTTCCAAGATTATTATTTTTTTGTTACAGAGGCACACCCTTTGTAATTTGAAAACATTATAAAGTATCTCAAGCTCTGAAATAAACTATCAGTTTTGAAGATTGGGTAATCATGAGATGCAGTTTATGCCTACTCATCTTTTCCTCTTTCAATAACAAATAGTTCTTTCATCTGTATGAAACCTATGACTCATTTTTAATACAACAGGCAGTGAACGGAGCAACTGGATGCCCTTTCTTCTTCAAGATTTAAACAAACAAATAAAAGGCGTAGAAGTGCCATCAGTACTGCACTGTACGCATTAAAAAAGGTTGCTTTCAGCATCCCTCCAGCCCCCAGCTGCACACACTTTTTAACTTTCACTTTACCTAAATTTCCACTCCTTTCAAACTTGCTTTCCAACATCAGTTTAACTGGTACTTTCATAGTGCAGCTGTGGGTTTTTTTTCCCAACTTCATTCTGAATCATTGTAGGTACATCATCGTATATATTTTCTGGTTCCCTTTACCAGGCTGTCCAACCACTCAACTTACCCCTTTTCACTGCCTTAAGCATTAATTGCCAAAATTACATCAATGCTTGGGTTTGACAGTCTAAATGTCATAAAATCAAAAGAAGCAGAAGTGAAAGAAGAAGAAAAGTGGCCACTGATCACGGAGGACGTGACAGAATTTTTTCACTCCAAAATGGAAAATGATTGATGCCAGCTAAAGGCAGCAGTAGGTGGAGGAGAATTCCAATTTTGTTTTAAATAAAACTACTATTGCTTTTCATATGAACTTCCTTTTAAATAACACAAATGTCAGCTTCAAAACTGGTAGCATTCTTGAGGCAAAGAATTTTTTCTTTACTATTTTTGTTTTTTGCAAACATCCTTAATTGGCTTTAGACTAACAATTAAAAGACAAGCTCAATCCAATGTCTACTTAAGCAAGGCATTTCTAAAGTCCAGGAAACCACATAAAAGAGAAAATAACTACATTTCACTAAAATCTAATCCCTGCGAGGTATTTTATAGGCTACCCTAGAGCAAGAGTCCCTTTATCTAAAACTATCACTTACCCTTATTTGCATATAAAACTGTGCAAGATGCTTAACCCTTCATTGCCACAGTACTTTGTGAATTGAATATATATATATATATCTATATATTATATATATATATTAGAGTAACGTAATTTTCCGATTTATTTAAGTCAACCTTGTTCTAGTTTTAAGTACATTATTTCTTAAGGCAGTTAATGTTAAGTGTTTAGTGTTTTGTTTACGCTATAGTTTCTCGCCTCCTCCCCGCTCACTTAATTGCTTGAACTATCGTGTTAACGATTTGGTGGTTTGTTTATTTTTCGAGTGCGGCAGGACTCCTGTGAGGTGACTTTTGGAAAGACGATGCTCGGCCTAAAGTTAGTTCGGGCCTTCCTTTGCTTCCTGATACCTCTGCAGCTGGCGATTATTGGAAAACATTGAATCTTGTTTTTGGAGCTGCCCTTCGCAGGTACACTTCTGTCACCTGCGACGTCGTGTGACCTGTATTCGACGCAGTTGACTTTGTCACCTGCGACTTTCGTCGTACTGCCACCTTAGTGGATATATATATATATTTCCTTAGAGTATTGAGTGCCATCGTGTTCTGCTGGCACTAGAGGAGCTTTGGGCAGTCATCAGTCTATCTCCAAGGACACCTTAAGCTGCTGCTGAGGGAGCAATCTGGTCTCTGTGAGGTGTCAAGTAGGGAGACAGATACCAGGTAGGAGTTTGCCTTTGTGTTGTCGGGCAGGACCTTCTCCGACTCACCTGTACCTGTGGTTACCTGTGTATTCATGTCCTCCCTCGTCTGCAGAGCTGAGATGTATTGGATCACGGCCTCCGTAAAGGCGATTTGAATTTATTTTGGACTGAAGTTTCCCCTGTGTGTGAGGAGTTTGTTGATTTTTTTTTATATATATCTATTTTTCTATACAATATTATAGACTCTGATGGTCCTTATGGCCTATCGGCTTTGGTGTTTATATTGTAATTCATAGGTAGGAATTTAAGTGTTTTCTCACTTTTATCCTTCACCTTCCTTCTTTCGTTTATAGTTATAGGTATATTTGGGTTTTGGCCTGGCCAGCCATTGTATGGATATATTCCTGTTTAGACGTATTCTGTTTGTTTCTCTCTCATGTTTCTATCTAGGGCTTAGTTTTCTTAGCGTTTAGGGATCCTACGGGATTATTTGAGGACTAGTGTACGTCCTTTTCAGTCACAAGGTTGACTTAATGTTATTTTTGTTGTGAATAAATATTGTTGAGTTTTCCCTTTTGTTTTTCGTCTCCACTGACCATTTTACGCAGAGTATTTTTGAACATCACTGAGAATATAAATAGTGCAATAAAAGAACTGCACCAGGACCCAATAAAGGGGTCCTGGTGCAGTTCTTTTATTGCACTATTTATATTCTCAGTGATGTTCAAAAATACTCTGCGTAAAATGGTCAGTGGAGACGAAAACAAAAGGGAAAACTCAACAATATTTATTCACAACAAAAATAACATTAAGTCAACCTTGTGACTGAAAAGGACGTACACTAGTCCTCAAATAATCCCGTAGGATCCCTAAACGCTAAGAAAACTAAGCCCTAGATAGAAACATGAGAGAGAACAAACACAAGAATACTCTAAACAGGAATATATCCATACAATGGCTGGCCAGGCCAAAACCCAAATATACCTATAACTATAAACGAAAGAAGGAAGGTGAAGGATAAAAGTGAGAAAACACTTAAATTCCTACCTATGAATTACAATATAAACACCAAAGCCGATAGGCCATAAGGACCATCAGAGTCTATAAATATTGTATAGAAAAATAGATATATATAAAAAAAAATCAACAAACTCCTCACACACAGGGGAAACTTCAGTCCAAAATAAATTCAAATCGCCTTTACGGAGGCCGTGATCCAATACTCTCAGCTCTGCAGACGAGGGAGGACATGAATACACAGGTAACCACAGGTACAGTGAGTCGGAGAAGGTCCTGCCCGACAACACAAAGGCAAACTCCTACCTGGTATCTGTCTCCCTACTTGACACCTCACGAGCCAGATTGCTCCCTCAGCAGCAGCTTAAGGTGTCCTTGGAGATAGACTGATGACTGCCCAAGCTCCTCTAGTGCCAGCAGAACACGATGGCACTCAATACTCTAAGGAAATATATATATATATCCACTAAGGTCCACTAAGGTGGCAGTACGACGAAGTCGCAGGTGACAAAGTCAACTGCGTCGAATACAGGTCACACGACGTCGCAGGTGACAGAAGTGTACCTGCGAAGGGCAGCTCCAAAACAAGATTCAATGTTTTCCAATAATCGCCAGCTGCAGAGGTATCAGGAAGCAAAGGAAGGCCCGAACTAACTTTAGGCCGAGCATCGTCTTTCCAAAAGTCACCTCACAGGAGTCCTGCCGCACTCGAAAAATAAACAAACCACAATCGTTAACACGATAGTTCAAGCAATTAAGTGAGCGGGGAGGAGGCGAGAAACTATAGCGTAAACAAAACACTAAACACTTAACATTAACTGCCTTAAGAAATAATGTACTTAAAACTAGAACAAGGTTGACTTAAATAAATCGGAAAATTACGTTACTCTAATAATATATATATATAAATATATATATATATATATATATATATATATATATATATATATATATATATATATATATATATATATATATATATATATATATATATATATATTGAGATAAATGGCAATCTATAAAACACACTTCTGGTTGTCCACTTTGTATTTGAATAAGAAAAAGGCACAGAATAACTTGATAAGCAACAAACGAAGTTCTTTACAAGAAGTTACCACATGAATCTATAGTCACAGGTACTTCACAGGGCCACTTGAAGCTTCTCTGACAGTAGCTTCCCCTATTTCACCACCTTGACTGCAGTTCATGTATCCTTTTACAAAGTTTGGTGACCTTTTCCAGCTCGTATTAAATAATAATCCTAAATCGATAGCAAATATTCCTACATGGAAACTTGTTTCCATCTTTGAGGAGAACAAAAGTTTGCTCTATTGATGAGATTGGGTTTGACGAAGCTATTGTGGTCACTTCCTCAAGATCATTACACTGCAAGAATGCTCATTGCTCTCTTGAAAGTACCTCTTCAACTAAGATGTAGGGGCTCTGAAAAAGGACCTTTGGGTTCTTTGGGGGATCTATTATGAACCAACGGTCCCTTTGAGTCATAACAGAACCCCTGAACTGTAGACTGGATCCTCTCCCAAAAGAAAGGCAGACACACCATCTTGATGAATGTTCCAAGGGTCATGGGAAGTTGATCTGTGAATGAAAATTGAATTTTTATAATGAAATGAAATTTTGTTTTATAATTACCAAAGAATTACACAGCTGTAGGTTCCCTACAAAGCAGACAAAAATTCAAACTTTGCTGTAGCACTGCCATCGCTAGTGCAGGTGACAGGGGATCCACCCAATCTCCGCAGTAGCAGGTAATGACTGACCAGGTGTTCCCAATTCACTTCGGCCAATGAATCATCCACCTGTGGAGTGGAGGGAGGGCTTTGAGTATGTAATTGTTTGGTAAGTATAAAACAAAATCTCATTTCGCTATAAAAATTCCATATTTGTTTCAGGTCTTACCAAACAATTACACAGCTGATTCCACACTGCATGGACACTGGATGTGGATTGATTCAAATTCCAAAAGAATATAATAATTCTTGAAAATTTAAAAAACGGTCAGCACCAACAAGTGCCTGTCATACCTTACCTTGTAAAAGAGCTGCAGCAGGTGATTACTGCCTCTGGTCGGTGTTCATCTTACAGAGAAGAGTGAGTGGTTATATGCCAAGGTTCGCCTCTACTCAAGTTGGATACCCTTTGAAGTCATGGGGGCACACCACTGATTCGACGAAGGTTACAAAAAACAAAAATTCCCTTCCCCCTAGGCGACGACCAGAAATAAACAACAAACAATCAACAAAACTGTAACCTACACCAAACCATGAAAACCAAACCCTTTGAAGTGGCAACCGCTGTAACTTCGTGAACTTTAACTTTAGGTAATGCAAACTCGTCATCTTTCCTCTGGGAGTGAGCTTCTATGAATTGCTCCCTAGTAGGAGAAAGTGTTCTTAGAAAGTGGATGAGACGGGTCTTTGACTGAACACCACAGATGAGACGAGATACCCCTAATCTTCTCCCTTCTGTGGAGTTAGTATCTCAGAGCCCCCACAGGGCAAAGTTGTCTACAGTCATACCCCTACATACGAAAAATCCAGGTGACAAAGGCAAAGACAAAGATGTTTTTGCTTCTGTGTACGAAAATAATTCAGGTTGCGAAAGGGTGTACTGTAAAGTCCGAGATTCGCCTGGGCCGCTGAGAACAATTTTAAAACCTGTGCCGCCAACTCAGTAGACTCGCCACCATCCTCCTGCTCTCCCATTGGTTCCTGATGCTAGTTACTGTCGTAAGATCCTGCTCTCCTATTGGTCAGCATCTATCCCATCATGCATCTACGTAAGGGAGTTCCTCAACCATTTTGTTTCGACAGCGTTATCGTACACACGTGGAATTCGTTTGTTCATGTAGATTTCGTTTGTTAACGTAAATTCGTGTTAGTGATTTCGCTTTCGTTGTACTGTAAGTTACTTTATCGTGTTGTGTGTGAACTTAATTACTTACGTTATAAGCCATGGGTCCCAAGAATCTTGCTGAAGTTCACGGAAAGAAGAGGGTGCTTTCTATGGAGACGAAGATGGAGATAATTAAGAAGTATTAGGCTGGCATGCAGTTGAGTGTGATCGCTAAGGAATTAAAAAATCAGAAAAAAGGCAAAAGAAATTAATTCAATTTTAAGTTTTTCGTAAAGTTAAGTGTTAATGTTTTCTGCCATTTGTTAATGTGCTTCGTAAAGTTTAGTGTTAATGTTTTCTGCCATTTTTTAATGTTTCTGCCGTTTGTCCTCCTCCTCTGTCGCCACTTTCGGACATTGCCTCACTCGAAAGGTAAGGTTCCACATTTTACTACATACATACGTACATGTACGTACAGTATTTCTTGTACCCTGTACACTAATAGTACACTTTATTTACAGGTACAGTAATGGTTAGGTTAGGTACTGAATGGTCCAAATAGTTGTATTTCATTGTTTATTGGTCAATTTAGCTTTATTATGAAATTTACTGTGGTGTTTTTGTTGGGCTTGGAATGAATTAGGCAATTTACATGTAAAACGTAGTTCTGGATACGAAAAAATCAGGTTATGAAGGCCGCTTCGGAACGGATTAATTTCGTAACCTTAGGCACTACTGTATCTTCCTCCCATAGTCCAAGAATATCTGTCAAATTCTTCAGAACGAAAGATCGAGATCAAGGATTCGAAGTATTCTCATTCTTGGCGAGAAAATTAAGGCACAGAGAGCAGACTGCATCCCACAGAGTGAAACCTACTCTCTTTTCCATCGCTTGCAGCTCACTAACTTGCTTTGCTGATGCCACAGCTACTAAAAATAAGGTCTTCTTAGTTAAGTTCCGTAGGGATGTCAATCGCAAGGGCTAAAATGCTGGACTCAACAACCCCTTCAGTACGACATCTAGGTTTCATGACATCGAGTCCTTTGGACACTCAGATATCTCGTAAGACCTTATTAGATCAAAGATATCACTGTTGGATGAAAGTGGGCTGATCCCCTGTCACCTGTACTAGTGATGGGAGTGCCACTGCGAAGTTTGAATTTTGGTCTGCTGCGTGGGGACCCTACAACTGTGTAATTGTTTGGTAAGAAAATGAAACAAAATGACAAAATGAACACATTACAAAGCATGGTCAACTCCCTGATTTGTCTCCCCATGATCAGCCCAAGCCAAACTAGTAGAGGTTATGGATGAACATTACCATGTACTATATGGGAATGCTCCCTGGATAGAAAATATACAAGGGTACTGTAAATCAGGTTGGTCATGTGTGAATCCTCCGTCTGAACTCAAGACGGAAGACAGTGCCGATCCCATTCTACGGCTTTTTCTATAGGAAACACCAAAACAACAGGAGTCTCGACAGCCTTGAGCTCCTAGGCTGGAACACCAGGAGCTAGAGCAGAGGATCTCTTAGTCAAGGCAAAAAAAAAAAAAAAACATCACCTACAACAACTAAAGTAGGCCACATATTTTTAAGATACTTCAAAAGAAACAACATAGCAGGAGGAGTTGAAGGTCTCACCTAGGGAGAACTCGGTAGAAAGACATGGGTCATCACTTTCAGTGCTTGCTGGCTTACAAGCTTCATGTGCAAAGAGCTTGTGCTGGCCTATCATCTCCATGAATATATCCCTCTCAAACTCAGCCAGAGAAGAATGAATAGGAGGGGTAAGAAGATAAGGGGGAGGGGGGGGCCAGTATGGTAGGGAGGAACCAAAGAAGTTCAATTCTACCCCTGCAGATACTGGCAAATATTATTTGGCCTTCCTATGCATTTTGCCAAACCTCTTCCACTGCAAAGGAGACCAGCCAGCAAACCCTCTGCTGGGACTGTCAGGGCTGCAAGTCCTACCCTGCACAAAGAACATAACTGCTTGGGATCCCCTGTTAAGGGAGGACATAAATGGGCCAAACACCTGCTTACATCCTAAAAAAAAAGAAAAAAAAACTCTGTTCCTCACACTTTCCTTTGGGTCAGCAATCAGCATCAAAATACAAACACACCAGTTAAACAGAAAAGAAAGGGGTTTCATCAAAGCAATCGAAAAGATAGCAGCAGGTAATTGTCTCAATTGTGGCTAAAGGAAAATAACACCTACCACCAGATTAGAGCGAATTTTGGCTAGGCCGTGGCTTATGTTGTACTGTTAACTTCATGCTAGTTATGATATATGCCTAGTATATGTTAGGCTATGCAAAAGTATCCTATGATAGTGCTTGGAAATCTAAATGTTTTAGCCTAAGCTTTGATGATATGCCTAGGCCTGTGGGTATTATTGCATAAGTTGCCAATATGCCTTGCCTAACAAAATAATTTTTTTATATGTTTTACACAATTCTAAGACATTTTTTTGGTATGGCATTTCGGATCACCTGAAGATTAGTGCCCCTAATACCTCTCCTGAAGAAAATCGACCCCAATATTTTCCTCCTGAAGAAAAGCGACCCCAATATTTTCCACCTGAAGATAAACGACCCCTGCTTGTTGGTGACTCCAATCTTCATCCTATTATTCAGTATTTAAGTAAAAATTATGAAATGTTCAGTAATCGCCTGTTCCATTAGGAAATACCACATCCATTATTATTATCATTAATTATCCAATCAAACCTACTGTAACACCTGAGGTTAGCGCGCGCAGCGTAACATTACCTCTTGCCAGAACATACCGAGCTTGCCAAGAATTTTTAAATATGTGGATAAGGCATGAAGCGCCGCTCTGCCACAGCCTTACTGTAACCCCTGTTAGCACTTTTATTGGGTGGTCTCACTTATGTCGTTACACTAATAATCATCAACTTATAAACTGGCTTTTTACCTTGTTAATTCCTCACCTTAAGAAAAGTGACCCCAGTGTGTGATGGGGTCACTTTTCTTCAGGTGATTCGGCATTTCTGCCGCAGATGAATGTTAACCATATCTTAGGTTAGGTTAGGGTAAAAAGTTAGGGAGCTTTTGAAGAATAACAGTCCCACACGAACCTGGGACCTGTTCAAAAGGATAAAACTGGGGTCTGTATTGTTAAAAAGGTCTTATCTACAAGACCGATTCTTAACCTAGTCTAACCTTAACCTAACCTAACCATGCCTAGTTGTGACTCGAGTAGATTGTTATGTACTCTATCTGTGGTATCAGTGTCACTTTATTTTTCTTTTGATGAGGTAGAGGTGTGGGAAGGCATTGATCATAATTACTGTCAATAATTACGTAATTACATTGATGTTTCTTTTCCAGAGTTATTGCAGTAGCTAATTTATGTATTATTATCTTTTTAGGAGGTGGTCCTCATGAAATTTTAGCACTGAAACCTGCAGAGGAAGCTTTGGTATGATTGGGCCTACTGGAGCAAGAAGCAGTTGAGGGGTTGGCAGATATTGATTACAGTAAATAGCTGACAGCATGGTAACAATGACTGATATTCTTAAGAAACATTATGTATAATTTTTTTTTAAAGTGGTAGTACTTGTAATATAGTTTATACAGTAGTAAAATCTATTTTTTTTTTCATACCATGCCTTATATGTTCCTATACCATGGGTGCCCATAATGTGATAAATGTCATATACCTCTTCATTATTGAGATTAGTTTTTTGTAAGTTTTTTTTTTTTGTTTGTTTAAGAGTAATGTGATATACTACCTTATTGTCTTATGCTAATCACTCCATTATTTAATGAGGTTTATTTTTTTTATTTTTCGTCCATTTACTCTATTATATCATGCTACTTGTGATCTCGTGTTATTGTGATGATTTAGTACAGTTTTTTTTATTTACAATGCTATATCATATTATTTCTCTATTGTGGTTATAATGCACGTTTTCTTATTTATAATAGTATAAAATGATACCTCTGTGATCTCGGTTACCTTTACCGTGTTGTAAGTTTTTTTTTAAATTTACTTAGTGTGTTATTTCTTTACTGCAGATAAAGTACTATGTGATACACTGATATTGCTATTATTAAGAGTCATTCAGTGATACAGTAACCTATTTGCATTTAGGTAATATGAACATCAAATTCATTTATTTCATAACTTATTTGTACCTAGGTGGCATTTATTTCATAATGTGAATCACTGTATGTAGTACCTGAAGAGAAGTGATAATGCAGGGAAATGCATATATATATTTTTACCTTTGCATGTAGTACATAATAGTATAAAGATATATTTTCTGTATTGAGATTTATTAAACAAGATTTTTAAAAAATATATTGTTTTTCTAGCATTGATTATACATAAAAATTTTATAAGATATATGATAACTAAAGGTCAAAACATTCAGATTATAATATAGTAATTTTAGATTGTATATATGAAATAATTTTAAATAATACACATTCAATAACTCTCAATCTAACGTCTGCAGAGGAAAATCACACTATTACAAAGCAATTAGTGTAACTTGCAAAATAAACCTATATTAGAAATAAAGAACAGCACAAGGACAAACTAAACAAAAACAATGATAATGTAGACGTATAGTTTACTCTATGAAATATGTTATTAATGTGGGTAAGTAGACATATAAATTGTCTACTTACCCACCCACAGTAAGTACACCTTGAACCACAAAGCTATGTATGATGGCGTTAATTGACGTATACAAGAGGTAGGAGACATCCTTTTCTTACTTGTTGTCATTCCCAAAGTTGCCTTTCCCACCTCGAGGGCTGCTCTAACCAGCCCTAGCGCAAGGCTCTCACTGCGCCATATTTCCAAGATGGCGGCGCACACTCGGTGTTTTGAGTATGAACCTTTCGAGTAACGGTCGATAGGAACGGCGCCTTTGGAAGTTTTGAGTATGCGGCCCCAGGATATGGCCCACCCAGGGACATATCAAACAGCTATCGATGAGTACTACACAATAAATTTTATGACTTCCCAAAAGTAAAAATACCATACATGGCGTCAGGTAGCGACATCATAAAAAAACTTACGTCACCAATACAAACGCAACCAACAAATAATCTCACGACACCACAAACGCAGAAATACCAAGCACATCGACAGCAATGGAAGAAACAATTATAGTACCAAAGAGGGGGGCAGAGGAGAAAGAGGGGGAGGAGATGGAAGGAGAAAAAACAAAAAAGCAATACACACAGGAACCAAAGACACTCAAACGTCGGCAGACCAATGGAGGAGGTGGAGAAGGATGTAGAAAAAATAAGAAATGGGCAAGTAGGGATCATTATCCTATGGAATGGAATTTAGATTTACAATCAAATGAAGCAAAAATGCAAATTATAGACAGATTTATACATGACGAATAGCGGAAAAGAGAGTTACTCTCTCTTCCCTAACATTCGGGGAGAGACGGCAAGTAGACATAGAGGGCTACATCATGCATAAAAGGAGAAGAGATAAAACCGAATATAGCCAGTAATTATAATCTGAAAATATGATAGTATGTAAGGTATAAATAAACAAATAATAAGACGTAAATGAATATAAGTTATTATTCCACCCTCTCTCTTTCTCTCTTTCTCTCGCGACAGTGAGGGGGAGAGAGGCGCCAGGGGGTCTCACTCACACCTGCTGAGCAAACGCCCCTCCCCCCCCCCAAGCAACGGCTGGCTCGTCTCAGTGACGGGGGGGGGGGTGCCGGGGGGTGTCCAATCTAGATCTATCATGCATAAGAAAGAATGTCAACAAGTGCTAAACTCATACGAATTACGAATAATTTAAAGTTACTGGCCAAGCACAAAGCCAACAAAAACATCCCATACTTGAATCAAAAGCTTTCGATAGGGAGCGTATTGGTTTCGTATGTGAAGTGTCAGCTAAATCTGGTATTCCGGCAGAATTCATTAATTTCATAAAAAACATTATATTCACAACGTGAAAGTTGTGTGAGTATTAATTCAGGTGCAGAGGCTTAAAAAAAAATAAATAAGTGCCCTTTCGGATATCAAACCTTGCACTCTCGTTCGTGAAGCGAGTGTCATACATGCTGTATTTTACAATCAGCAACTCTCGATTTCATCCGTAAAACGGATACTTACGTACTGTTTTCTCTCTACCGCAAAGTTTTGGCTTTCTCTTCCTACTTCTGTTTTTCTTAGTTCCTAGAAACTTACATATTCCACGAAGCGGTCGGTTGCTATGTTCTGAGTTAAACAAGTTTCTTGCTTATTCATTTGTCTTAGTTTCTATAAGGTTATTAAAAACTTATGTCATCCCCTTTATTGTTATTATTATTATTATTAATTATAAAGTTCTTTTATCTCCATTTGCATCGAGTAAGCTAAATTGTTTGTTTATATGGTGTTTTTACGTTGCACGGAACCAGTGGTTATTCAGCAACGAGACCAGCGGCTTTACATGACTTCCAAACCACGTCGAGAGTGAACTTCTATCAACAGAAATACACATCTCTGACCCCTCAATGGAATGCCCGAGAATCGAACTCAGGGCCACCTAAGTGGCACGCCAACACCATACCGACCACGCCACTGAAGCGCTGGTAAGCTAAATTAGCCATTAACTTACCAATCGTTATTGCGCAGAACGAAACGACTATTCTGATGTCTAGGCCAGTCCCTTACGACGCTCCTGATTAGCTGTTGATAAGCCAATCACAGTCACAGGGATGGAAACTCTCAGTCTCTTTCGAGAGTTTACATAGGCAAGATGTATGTTCCACCTCCCATGAGGAATGCGTCTTTCAAAAATATCCCTCCGGAGAGGTGGAACATACATCTGCGTAAGTGAACTCTCGAAAGAGACTGAGAGTTTCCAGCCCTGTCATTGGCTTATTAACAGCCAATCAGGAGCGTCGTAAGGGACTGGCCTAGGCATCAGATGCACGGTTGCTGTGAATCTACTATAGTACCATCTGTGTCTTTCAGTAACTAAAATCAGTCTGTGGCACCTTTTCGTAAGATTAGTCAATAGGTAAGTAACTGCCTGATATGAAAGACATTACTAAATTGAATTGAGAAGATCAAGCTAACATTAGCAGCCAGAACATGAATCTAAGAAATGAAAAACGAAGTATTAATGTGAAAAGGCAAGAATGATAGTAAAGAAACACATACATTTCACGGAGGAAGAGTATTTCCTCGTTGGACGAGTGGTTTACGTGCTCACCTACCGATTCGGTAGTCCCAAGCTCGATTCCTCCGTCATGCCAACATGGAATCAGAGAAATTTGTTTCAGGTAATTAGAAATTAATTTCTTGGCATAATGTGGTTAGGATCCCACAATAAACTGTAGCTCCCTTTGCTAGGTAACCAATTGGTTCCTAACCACGTTAAAAATATCTAATTGTTTTGGCCAGCCCAAGGAGAGCTGTAAAAGTGACTTGTTTTTGAAGACGGGCCAACTTACTCAGAGAAAGGTTTCGAATGCACTCATTACGTAACTTATGACAGCATTTCTTCCCTCTTTCTCGATGGATGATTGGCTATACGTAACGAAGGCTAGATCTCTGGCAGCAATGACATAAACATTTAAATACGTACAAGCAAAGCAGTACACCTTTATGAACTCTGAAACCTCTCCACTGATAATTGTCATAATGAACAAACCAACAAAATATGTTAATAAATACAAAAACACTTCGATTATTAGTCTAACTCCCAAAATAAGTCCTAAGAAATTACAGTCTACTTTATAGGTCACAGTCAGATTGACAAGATGTAGGGAATAATTGGTAATTTTCAAAAACAGTGGACAAGCTTGATTTGATAACCGCTATACCCAATTACAAGCAATTTTTATTTATTTGCTATCTATCAATTTACAGAAAAAAATAGCCGGTACCGTATTTTGGCTTTAAACCTTCACCAATAATTATCGTCAGAATGATGACTTCATGAGGCTCCAACCACTTTGACCTCGTTATAATTCAGGATAACACTGAAGACTATCATGGACATTGTTGGATAAGAAAATTTAACTTCTGGCTATAAAAATGATCCTCAAGGATCCCAGCAGTTGGCCTAAACGTTTAATTCATGTATATTACTGCTATTGCTGCTGTTGCGGCACTTCTGCTACAGTAATATTACTACGCTAGCACAGATACCCCACCCGCTTCTATGTATCGTTCCGCCATTCATAAAGTCTTTATATCCAACACAGTCGTACGGCCTAAAGAAGAAGAAAAAAATGATATCGGATGATCCGTTGGCCTGCTGGAGATTTTAGCACATATGAGATTGTATTCCCTTTGGATAAAAATCTTATTTTAATAAAAATGGTTATATAAAGACTGTTTACATACAATCACTCTCTTTCTCTCTCTCTCTTGGTGGCATAGTGAATAGTTAATGGAAATGTTCAAAATCCTGAATGACATTAACAGTTTTATAATCACGTTACGCTAAATACAAATCAGGCTATAAACATTGGATTTAAACTAGAAACTGAAAAATTACCTATTCAGGCTAGAGTAAGTATGGCCACGGGCTTTCTCTTAACTGTATAAAGTTGCAAGTCGTAAGACAAATGCAGTTTTGCAACCACGGAGACAATTCCGAATCCTCTTAGCCATTCTTGACTGCTATGGGTTTTAGAGCCGATGGAACAAGGTGAATGAGATTGTCTGGTGGATGGGCGGGGCAACATTTCGTAAAACGGTGTTTACCTTGCTTACGTAATGAATGTTTTTCGACTCTTGGCCTCGGCTAGATAATTTTTACTCTATAAAAATTAAAACTATCAGGTTTAGGTTATTGATAATGCTGACAAAATTTGTGTTTGGTTGTAAAATATACATATGTCAACTTTCAGCTACATCTGATGCTTTGATAAGGAGCAAAGTCCAAAAAACCGTGTTACAGCGGCCCTGAATCTCATAGTAGTATATACTTACTTACGGAGAAAGAGTAGGCGATCGATAGACAGACGAATAAGAACATTAATAAAAAATGCCCAAAGAGCGGAGTGAAGTGAACAAAAATTCAATAGGTGGTATAGTATCGTGACCTGAATCAAGTGCTGCTAATGGACTCCTCAAAAATGACTAGCGGTTGTTTTTTGTGAATACAGAAAGGACGGAGAGGATTAATCTGCGATTTGCGGCAATTTTAATAACTCCTCTTCCGTCGCGTATTAACTGTCGCCTCGTAAATTGGCCTTTACGGGTTTTATATATTTATTTATGTTTTGGCAACTCCAGTCATTTTCAACCTCGAAATCAGCCTACCCATAAGGCACATCACTCCGAAACATTCTTTATTCCTTTTATTTATTTCATTATAAAGTTTTAGGACACTGAGCGATCAAATCAATCCTAGAAAATACTGTAGCCAAAAGTTTGGTAATTGATTAAAAAAAAACACGTTAGTAGCTACGACTAAGTAAGGATAAACATTTCACGAGCATCTATTCATTCATACAAGTGATACCAGTTGAAACTGCATTGAAATCCAATTTTTTTTTTCTAGGTCAAACTGGATGGTACTGGTCTGCCGGCTATTGAAATTAAGCTTCAAGATCGTTGTCCATTATGATACGTGTCGAACATTTCAGCGTTTTGGACCTGCATATGAAATAACCATTCCATCTATTTAAAATGACTTGCCAACAGAGATGAACGAACATTTTTCACAAACTACCTTTAGTATTTAACTGACGGACAGGTGAGATGTGAATTCATTTTGTTACCTGTCAAACTAATAGTTCTACATTCTGGAGAGCCACTCTTGTGTCCAACAGGAGAACGTTTAAGACTTTGATTTCCCAATATTCATTACATTTAAATCGCTAATTTAATATTCTATACTGTTATTTTCTGTTTCGCGTTTGACTTTGAATTTGATACTGAGCACTAATGTATCCAATTTTGAAAGAAAATCGTTAAAATCACAACATATCTCATCCACATCATTAACAGATGCACATGAGGCATGCGCACCCATACATACACACACACACACACACACACACACACATATATATATATATATATATATATATATATATATATTATATATATATATATATTATATAAAAATAAAATGTATATATTATTCATCCCTGTTAATTCGACGTCGGTTAAATTGTCTCTGAACAATTCGTCGTTGCTCTGTTCGTCGTCAAGCCAATTCATCATCAGCCAATCCGTTGAAATGATATGAAAATGGGAAAACAACTACTTACCTGTGCTTAAAAATATCCATATTTATGTAATAAACAAGGAACAAGTGATCATAAAAGACATTAGAAATAAAATTTTAAGATTGGGAGCAATATCTTTTAAAAAACATTTTTTTTGGCTTGAATCATATTTTTCCATGACATTTTTATTACGGAAGTTCACGTTTTTGTATTTTTTTCTTTTGTATTAGTTCTTTGCCTTGTATAAATTCCTTCACTTTGGCACCGACGCACATTTTGTCACATTTAAGCATATCTATGACTTTGCAAATATCTGGATGGCTGAAATTCAGTGTGTTTCAGAGCGCTATGGAAGGCTTCTCAGTTATGTGTAGTAGTGGGCCATTCCCAACGAACGTCAATCCCAAACATTCCAGAAAGTTAAAGAAAAGAGATGTTCAAGGCGTCGCCTCCTTCGTCCTCTTCCTATAGGCGGTCCAATATAACTATTTCCAAAATTGAATACAACTGACTGTGGAATATTATTATCATCATCATCTGCAAGTTGTTCATATTCTTCTATAACATCATCAACAGGCGGGAACACAAGGGCAACAAAACAGAGCGAATTTTTAGACCACAACTATCGTCTTCGTTAAGTCTACATTTCAATCCTTTTTGCACAACATGACTGCACACATTTTGTCCTAAATGAAACAGGTAACATGACAAATTCGACTAAGGCAACGATTGCACAAATCCGTCATGGGCTGCTTTTCGAAATCCATAATTATATTTTCAGGTCCGTCATTCTGTATTAATTCGTTTATTCTGCCAAAAAAGTCTACACCATGTGTTTTGACTTTTGTAAGAGAGCAGTGCGTACGATCCGGGACATTGAAGCTATTGATTCGAATATGCACCACATATAACAGAAAAAAAAATTACTACAGCAGCTCTTGAATGTGGCATCTGCCGGCCAGTTCGTGTATTGTTTTAACGTACCAAGTGCTTCTTTTTTAATCTTCTATCCCAGTCGTATTCACATGGTGTGGAAACCCAACATTTGCAAGTGGGGTGGCGGGTTAGCTGGACGATTATGGATACCAATTTTCTTAAGCTCTTTGTAGTTTTTCTTTGTACGAAACCTCGCCTTGCAAGCACGATATCGTAGATCCACTCTGATTCCGCTAATATGCTGGATAGTGAAGTGACTATGTTTTTTTCTCAGTAGTTAGTTTCCTTTTTTTCGTTTTTTTATTGTCTTATGGGCTTATGTGATTTCCGCGAAGTTGTATTTTGATGTTGTATTTTTTCTTTGTAGGCCATGTACCTGCAAGAATAGAAGAGATTACTGTCCACTTTGTTTATTTTGTACTATGTCTCTTTGTTGACAAATTTGTACCAATAATTGTATAATTTTGTCAATAAAATAACTACCTAACTTTAATTTTCATGATCGACCACTTTGCCTTTTCCTTTCTCTGCAGTTATGATCTTGCAGGTAGTGATGTTTGTGGGTAGACTTACTGAATAAATCAAACTCGATTATTTCTTCTAAACAATTTGTATCTATAACTGTCCAACAACTACTAATCAAACGATAATCATATTCGCTTTCAAGTCCAAGTCTGTTTTGGAAGCTTAGCACCACCTCACGTTTCACTTGCTTGTTACCCATGATGCATCAGTCAAATGCACACAAAGCCTATAAATGTTTCCGCAAACTCGAAATGCTGTGCTGGTAAAATGGGTGGGAGTACAATCTAGTGTAACTAACACAGTAAATTAGACTTTAGATGAGAAGATATCTAGCCTTTAAGAAATCAAGTGTACAACAAGCTCTATTTTTGGCAGCGAAGAATTCTTCGTTTCGTAATGCTGTGATCACTGAAATAAATTCATAGAAGTAATGTATTACGTACTGAATAGCAAGAAAAACAAAAAAACCTCTTACACACAATGGTTTTGATACCAATAGTCAGTAAGTTATTTAAGTGGTTGTATTACTGTGCTCAAATATGGAACAGTGTAACTAATACATGTAGTTTGCTACCTACTTAGACATTGTACTCAATCATTGCTAATCATTACTTTTTTATAAATAATCAAAGCAAAATGTGATTATGATCGTAATCTAATCATAATAAAAAAATACAAACACTAGTGATCATAATCCAATCATAATCAGAAAAAAGGTGTAAAATTTCCCCTTTCCATTACCTCTTTGGTCACAGCAATCCATCTCTTTTTAGTTTATCCTCATCTCCCTCCTCCCAACACTTGCAAATTATATACTCCTCCTACCAACCTACCACTTTCCATTCTTTCCACTTGACAAAATCATCTCCACTCTTTCAACTGAACAAGCCTTTCTCCACTCCTTCTATACATCTTCACATTTTGAACCACTTCATTAGGTATGTTTCATACATGGACCTGAAAACTGAAAGAAGCCTATGATAGATCTGATTCAGAGGCAATGTGGAGGGTGTTGTTAAGGATCCATTATATAGAGGGTAAACTGCTCAGAGCAGTAAAAGGTTTGCATGGTGGAAGTGAAGCATGTGAATGTGAGTGAAATGGTTAAGAAAATAAATCTTTCGTATGGTGACGTCATAATGAGCTTAAAGTTATTATCAGGACGGACAGTGATGGCAACGTCACTGTCCGTCCCGATTTCGTTCTCGTCCACTGGACAGTGGTTCGATCCCATGAGGGGACGAAATTATTATCAACTAAAAATTCCCCTTCGGGAATATGTAATTGTAATAGCCATCATGTCCTCTTAACTTCTCGAATTCTTTCTATCCAAAAAATGCGAAGAATTCGAGAAGTTAAGAGGGTACTGGGGCTATTACAATTACACGCACACACATATTAATATGTGTAAAGTATATTATATATGCATACACACACCGACATACATACATATATATATATATATATATATATATATATATATATATATATATATTATATATATATATATATATATTGTTACGCAGTGCCAAGTATCCGGTTACTAGACTTACCATTCATTTATCGTTACCTCACAAAAGCCAGACACCTGAAGCCTCATCACAGGTATTAAACGACTGAATACTCTAAAGGCAACAGTGATCCCTTAACAACTTACCAGTATTGCAGAAAATCAGACTGAGTTCATCAAAACAGGTGTGAGGTAATCTTGTAATTAAATTAATCAAAGGGCATCACTCCATCAACAACTTTAAAAGTCTAAGTATTTCCCTGATTTCAGAAGTCTAAGTACTTCCGTGGTTCTAAGTCACTTCAAGTAAATTGAAGGAAAGCTGATCAATTACCACTCTATGTTTCTACCTATCATCAATATAATCAAATGCAAATATACTGGTTAGAAATGAATACTTATAAAAATTTTAAATACAAAAATTTATTATTAAATTCAAAATTTATAAGTAAAATTCACAATATTAGGGAAAATTACTGTTACTTGAAAACAAAGTGAAGTTTAATTAATTCTGGAATCAAATAAGTAAAATTAAATCAAAATTAAATTATCACAAAATTCAAGAAAATTAATTCAATTGAAATTCAAAAGTGTTAGACAATAACTGAAAATTAGAAATTAATTCACAAGTGGTAAACAATAATAAAACTTGAAAAGAATTCTAAGTAAATGCAAATTAATTCACAAGTGTTAAATTTAATTAAATGTCAATTAAATTGTGAATGCACATGAAAATATAAAATAAAAAGGCACACTTCAATTAGAAAATGAACAAGTGCACAAACAATTGAACAAACACAAAAATACGCAATGTGTAAAAGTGTAAATCTTTTTCTCTCAAAACATTGTAACCATCAGTTTTTATCAAACCTTCGTAACCATCTGTTATTAGTTATTAGTTAACCACTGTTCCTATCCATTAAGGTCTACCAATTTCTTTCTTTGCTGCAGGCTTGTTTCACTTTACCAAAAACCAGGCGCTGTTACGAAACAATGTTTGTTCAGATTCCACAAAAAACACTAAATAAACTAAAAAATATCAAATATGAAATTCTCAAGTTACGAGTGACCAATTTACGTTACGTTAATATAATCTAAACGATGTCGAGAGAGAGAGAGAGAGAGAGAGAGATCTGAATGCCTCGAGTGTCGAGGATGTAATGAATTTCTTCTCCCTTGCAAAAACTGGACTGAGGAGATGACACAAAACGTTTCTGGGCAATAATGCTTCTAGAAGCTTCGAAATCTTACGCAACTTCACATAAAAAATGTGTAATCTGCACGTGGCTTTGATCAAAGACATACACGTTTCAGACAAGTTTTTTCAAAAAAAAAACAAAAAAAACACGTACTCTACTCGATCGACTGAAGCAGAAGGCTTATCACACATGATGACAGATTCCCAAAACATAAATGAAGTCTGGAGCTCGCTTATCAAACGTTTTGAAAGATTAGGAAAGCAAACGGATCTCGGAGACCCTCTAATCTCAAAGTGTTGACATAATAGGGAAACAATCGTAGTTTCGAATGGACAAAGAAAATCTCTCTCTTTTTACATTCTACAATATATATATATATATATATATATATATATATATATATATATATATATATATATATATATATATATATATATGTATATATATATATAGTATATATATATATATATATATATATATATATATATATATATATATATATATATATATATATATATATATAATATATTCTTTTACAACATATGCGAAATCTGAACGCATATTTTAAACATCCTATCTCTAAACTATCTAGGAATCTGAAAAAATGTTGCACAATTCTACATAACTTTTTATACAGTCACAGAGGAGATATATGCATTTTGAAAGTAGCAATATATAATAATATATATATATATATATAATATATATATATATATATACTATAATATATATGTATTATATATATAATCAAAATATTTATCCGTCGTTAAATATCATCTGGGGTTGGTCTCGAATATTAGTAAGGTCTGACCACAACTTACGCCACAATTCGTCTTTGGCACCAGTTGATGTGAAATGCTGTCATCGATTTAGGAAATATCAGCTCGTCTTGGGTCTATGAAAAGCACTCGAAAGACCTTCCGAGCACCGGAAAGGACAGCGTTGTCAAAGCGCACTCAAGGTGGACGCAGAGGGATTGTTATTAGGTTTTCATACAGGTATGAATTCAAGTCCATATATTGTTGTATATTTAGAGTACGACACAACGAGCGACCGACCTCATTGTGGACAGAGATAATCCAGACACTTTTTATATATAATATATAGATAAGTATTCAACCACAGGAAAGTTGAAAGTCAAAGACATAGCACCAAGCGCTTTCGTGTATTGCGTATACTTCTTGGGGGTAAATAAATAAATAAATAAATAAAATAAAATAAATAAAAAAAGAACGCTTCAGAAACCAAAGATCAAAGCCATCAACAAGCAAAATATTATTATTGTATGTAATCAGTAGTTTGGTGAAAATAAATGTTCACTACCATACAACAATGAGTAAGCCAGTTAGTAGAGCAGGCTGTTGCTAATAGGTGATATTGTACTTCCCCATAGTTTTATAAGCAATGTAACTATCTAATTTAAAAGACTTCAACTAAGATTCATAAGATGGATTGTTAAAATAATAAATGCAGATTCAATTATATCTCTTTTAACAATAGTGTTACATAAAAGGATCTCAGATGAATTTTTCCAGTCTATACAGTGGTTAAAATCATTCATGGGTACAAAAAAAGCACTTGCCAATTGACCTATTCGAACTGCTCAACAATATCGTTTTATTAGGTAATCCAGTCCTTTACCAGTTTGACCTGGGCATTTGTTACTACACCAGCAATAGAATCGTGTAAAATATAGCCAATAAATTTGTCTTGGGAGTTAAAAAACAATAGAATTTTGAAGTGTTCCTGAGTCCGTGTAAACAAAATTAATCTTGAAAGTGTTCGGAAATTTTTTAATAAAAAAAATTAAATTATATGGCTGAGTCAAAACATTTCTTCTCACAAAAGGCTCCCTATTGTTACTGGAATAAAAAATGTTTTGAGCTTTCTGTAAAGGTTTATTTATTAAAAACTTTGGGTATTTTAACCTATTTACTACGTCATAGATTTTACAAAACTCTAAGAATTCTGGACTGAAAATCCTTAATGCTCTTAAAAACATGCAACAGAAAACTGAAAGTTTTGCATCAACATGGTGATATGAATAATGGAGGATATAAGAATAAACACTGGAGTGTAGGTTTCCTGTGAAAATCAAACAGTTTCTATCTCGCCTGTGAACTAAAACATCTAGAAAGGGTAATATAAAATTCAATAGAAGATACTACCAAGTGATTTAACCCTCTTACGCCGACTGGACGTATTTTACGTCGACATTTTTTGTCTCCCGTGTGCCGACTGGACGTATTTTACGTCGACTTACAAAAGTTTTTTTAAAATTCGCGGAAAAATACTTATAGGCCTACTAGCCTAAAATTTTTGAATCACGCGCCTTGGGGATGCTGGGGAGTTCAACGGATCAAGGTTTGTTGTTTTGTTTACAATAGTTACGCAGGCGCGCAAGCACGAATTTTCTTTCTTGCCGCACTAAAAAGTATCTGTGACACATCTCGGAAATTATTTCGTCACTTTGACATAATTTTTGTACCATTGTAAATTAGCCGTTACATGAAGTATTATGTATGAAAATTTGCGCATTTTTATGTAAAATACAACAATAAAATACTCATGATTGTAGCTTTTATCAGTTTTGAGATATTTTCATATAAATAACGATAAGTGCCAAAATTTCAACCTTTGGTCAACTTTGACTCTACCGAAATGGTCGAAAACAAAAAAACGCAATTGTAAGCTAAAACTCTTATATTTTAGTAATATTCAATCATTTACCTTAGTTTTGCAACTAATTGGAAGTCTTTAGCACAATATTTCGATTTATGGTGAATTTATGAAAAAACCTTTTCCTTACGTCCGCGCGGTAACTTCCGAAAAAAATCATACATGCGATTGTGGTAATGTTTGCACCATTTTAAAATTAGCCGTTATATAAAGTTTTATATATGGAAATGTGCGCAATTTCATGCACAATACAACTAAAAACAACCCATGGTTGTAGCTTTTATCAGTTTTGAGATATTTTCATATAAAGAACGATAATTGCCAAAATTTCAACCTTCGGTCAACTTTGACTCTACCGAAATGGTCAAAAAACGAAATTGTAAGCTAAAACGCTTATATTCTAGTAATATTCAAGCATTTAACTTCATTTTGCAACAAATTGGAAGCCTCTCACAATATTTCGATTTATGGTGAATTTATGAAAAAAATAAAATTTTCTTTACGTCCGCGCGGTAACTCTTCCGAAAAATCATACGTGCGGATTGTGGTAATGTTTGCACCATTTTTAAATTAGCCGTTACATAAAGTTTTATATATGAAAATGTGCGCAATTTCATTTAGAATACAATAAAAAATAATTGAAGGTTGTAGCTTTTCTCATTTTTGAAATATTTGCATATAAATCACGATAAATAGAAAAAAAACCACGTTTGGTCAACTTTGACTCTACCGTAATGGTCGAAAAACGCAATTGTAAGCTAAAACACTTACAGTGTAGTAATATTCAGTCATTTATCTTCATCTTGAAACAAATTCAAAGTTTTTAGCAAAATATTCAGATTTATGGTGAATTTAAAAAAAAATCTTTCCTTCCCTCCGCGCGCGGATTCTCCGCCACAAATCTCCGAAATGCGTACGTACCATTCTCGGAATATTTGCTCCGTTTCATATTAGGCATTTCATAGAGTTTTATATATGAAAATGTGTGCAATTTCATGTAGAATAAAACGAAAAATATTTGAAGGTTGTAGCTTTTCTTATTTTTGAAATAATTGCATATAAAAATATATATATAAAAAAAAATTTGACATTCGGTCAACTTTAACTCGTCAGATGGTCGAAAACTGCAATTGTAAGCTAATACTCTTACAGTATAGTAATATTCAATCATTTGTCTTAATTTTGAAAGAAATTGTAAGTCTCTAGGACAATATTTAGATTTATGGTGAATTTTTGAAAAAAATATTTGTTTACGTCCGCGCATTACGAATTCATGCATTATTTTGTGATAATATTTTCTCTGTGTTGCTTTTACCGTTTTACAACGTGTTATATACCAAAATGATCGCAATTTAGTGTAAATTACAACGAAAAAAAAATAACTTGTTACCTTTAACCGTTTTGCGCACAGCACGATTTGAATACAATTATATATGAAATTTCGTTTTTATGCTATCATATATCACATTATTTATATAAGATAATGATAATTTTTTTCATTTCTGATGGTTGCATACTAAACTTCAGCCAATGACAAATAAGGGAACCAAAAATGAACTCTTAATCTTGAAAAATAAGCGAGCTGTGATTTTTTGAAAAAAAAATTTTTTCCGCTTCAGCGCTCACTCCGAAACACCTCCGGCACACGGGAGACAATTTTTTTTTTTACCTCTTCGGCGTAAGAGGGTTAATTTGTCTAAAAAACTGTTCCAATTTTCGCACATGGGCCAAACACAGAATATGTCATGAACGCAGCGAAACCAAAGAACCTCTTAGGCAAAGCAGCGGACAATATTTTTTACTTCAAAAAATTCCATATATAGGTTGCTAGAACTGGGGAAAGGAGATTTTCAATAGGCATTCCAAATTTTTCTGGGTAATAATTTCTTTTAAATACAAACTTACAGTCTTTACCACAATCTTATCAATTCTAAAATTTTGTCAGAATCTAAAGGCAAAATATGCTTTGTTAATTCGTCAGCTAAAAAGGCCAATAAATCGCCAACTGGGAAATTGGCAAATAAAGAAGTTACACCAAAATTGACAATTTTAAAATCGTCATTTATGCGAGCATTACTAATTTTTTTAGAACAAATTCTGTGTTCATATTAATATTGATTGCGATAGTTTTCCTACAATTGGCATGAGAATCCGAAACAACTATTTAGACAGTTTATATGGAACACTGCAAACAGAAATGACTATTGGGCGGACAAGATGATTAAATTTGTGTTTTAATGAGACTTTTCATATACGGTAAAGCTGGCCGTTTCGACGAAAACTTTGATTTCAGCATCTTTTACTTTGAAGAGGCTTAAAAAAAAAGAGAGAGAAAAAAAAAAAGTAGCCCGATTGCTCAGCCGTCTTTCGGATATCAAACCTTGCACTCCCGCTAGTGAAGCGAGTGTCATACACGCTATATTTTACGATCAGCAACTCTCGATTTCATCCGTAAAACGATTACTTACGCACTGTTTCCCCTCTACCGCAAAGTTTTGGCTTTCTCTCCCTACTTCTGTTTTCCTAATTCCTAGGAACTTCTTTCTGAGTTAAACAAGTTCCTCATTGGACGAGCGGACTGTGTACTCGCCTATTATTCTGGTAGCCCGAGTTCGCTCCAGCTGTCGAACAATGGAAGGGGTGGGGGGCGGGGAGGGGGCAGATAAATTTATTTCTGGTGATTAGAAGCTAAGTAACCAGTTGGTTTCTCCACGTAAATAAAAATTGAATCCTCAGTGATCTG